>NW_025336481.1:17487529-17638755 GCF_004798865.1 Varanus komodoensis | reverse complement strand
GAGTTTGAGACCCCTGATCTAAACCTCTCTGCAGCTTAGAACTCCTGTGAGGGGTCCTCTGCTTTGTTCTGTAACTAATAATCCCAAATAAGGCCCAAGCAAAAGGAAAACAAAGTGAAAGAGCAACAGCAAATCATATAATTAGGAGGGGAAAAAACTGAGGTGATTATTGTGGAGTGGAATAAACATACATATGCACCTTTGTAATGATGTCTGGAAGAACAGTCAAAATTAAGAATGATATTGTAAAGCTTTCTTACTGGGAAAATAAAGTCTTAATGATCAAGCAATCAAGGCATATAGAGACAAATTCCAAGCCAAACTGTACTTAATGGGAGTTATGCTGCATTTTTCCCAGTGGGAACATGAGCTCAGCATTCTCCTGTGCTTGGGCAGCAAATGACTGATGTAATCAGTAAATAGTACATCAGTAAATTGGTACATCAGTCTACTTAGTAAACAGTCATTTGCCTGTCAGGTGAGCTGAACTTTAGAAAAAAACCGTGAACAATTAATGTATATTATATGTACATTTAGAAAATTTGATATACCTTCATCTACTTTTCAAATTAAAAACACTCAATAAATTTTGAAATAACTGAAAAGCTACTCCAAGGAGAATATTCCTGTTACCACTGGTTCATATAAGAGCTGTACAAAACTCAAGTCTGCTGTGATGAATGCAAAACTGCTTTCTTCTGTGTTTGATCTGGGAGAGAAGATAGTATGCTTGAACAAAACTACCAAATAGCTAATAATATGACTGTGAAAAACTATGTAACTTGGTCTTTTGAAGATGTCTTCTGCTATTGATAACATGGAATGTCCTAATTAAAACACAGTCAAAAACCATGTGAATTCACCAAGTCATAGGCCCTACGTAGTTGGCAGGAAAGAGACCACGTTGTCCATGTAAACAGCCTTTCCACCACAAAGCATCAGAGTTGTCCAGGACTTCTATAACATCTCCAGTGCAGAACCCGAGTTCATCACACTCCATTGCCTCAAAGTCATACAAGGCACGGACCCATCGTGATCGCTTGTAACACACAAAGAAAAAGGAACAGGTCAGCCACCACCACAAATCTTACAGATCTCACCCAATGTTATATACTTTCACCAAAGCACATATGGCCCACCCAGGAAATCTTGCTTGCACAATTAAAGCCCTAAACAGCTCAGAACCTGGATGTCTGAAGGAGGACCTCCTTCCATACGTACCTGCCCACCCCCTAATATTACCATCCTGGGACCCAATGTGAAGGATGGTATAGAAAAGCTTTTTAATAAATAGTATCTGTTGCATGAATAGTCCCAGCAAGTCTAATATTTTGTCCTAAGGGAAATAAAATGCTTACCCAAGATATCACACCCATTCCCTGACACCTTCATACTCCCCTTCTCCTTTTCATTTTACTCTGCTTTCTTAATTTCTGTGAACACAGAGGTTATGGATATGGTGCTAATTATTTCAACGACTTATGTCAAACTCTATCTTTAGAAAAGGAAGCAAGCAAGGAAGTAAAACACTTGAGGTAACTCTATGCTTTTCTCACCACAAATCTAAGAAGGTACCCAAGCTCTTGGGTTGCCCAGAAGTTTTGCATAGTGACACTTTTTTTGCAAATTATACATGCAGAAGGTTGACTCTTTGAGTGGAAACTTGTCTTACCTCTCCCGCCAGCCTATACTCTGCCTCATAAAAAAGAAAAAAATTACCTGTGGCTGCTGTGCTGGATCGGTGTGTCTCCTGAACATGGATGGCACACTCCCTTCTCCATGGTCTCTTTGGCCCTTGGGCCCATCCTGAATATCCAGACTCCTGCCACGCCTGTCCTGAAAAAAATGAGGGAAATAAGAGAGATCTCATCCGCCTTTCCTTCTTTGTGATATTAAATTAATCTTACTGGATTTCTTCTCTCTCAAATAGCACTTCATTGATGCCTGGACTATTTATGGATGGGGGAGGCATTCAAATGTGTGGCAGCATCTATTATTATCTGCAGTGTTTTGGCCACTCCAGAGCTTTGCTTTTGTCAAAAAGCTCTGTTGCCACATTTATCTGCTGGAAGTCAAGCTGTATAATAGGCTCTATTCTCCATGAAATAACTACTGCCCTCTGGATCTCCCAACATCCTTGTTTGCTCTGGAAGTATTTTCCAATTTCCTTTTACAAAATGTAACATTTCAAATTGCCCCAGAGGGTCTCTTCTCTGTATTTTAGCCAACACAAAAGGTCAGTGTAACTCAATACGGAGAGGTATGTCAATTGTTCTTTGCAAGAGATGTTAAGAATAAGTCAAACTCAGTTTGGCTTTAAAGCAGGAGGTTTTGTGTGTGTGTGTATGTGTTTTGTTCAATTTTCTGCATCATAGCAGACATATGAATCATAAACAGCAGAGTTTTGTTTTTATGGGATTTAGCTTCCATGCCTTTCTTTACAGAGGCTGGTGTTGTGTATACATGGTGTAGCTTGGGCATTTTTACTCCCTTTTACTTGGATTGTGAAGTATTTCCATGCTGCAGAATATCCAGATTGAAGGGGGAGCCTGCCCCTTCTATACCAGATGACATCTCCCATCTACATCAGCTAGGAATCTCAGATTTAAATATTTGTATAAATATACACACATGCAGTTCTACCATTCATGTCACATAAAAAGGTGGAGAGAATCTGGGGAAAAATGAACTAATGTAGGTTAATTTTGCTTTTACTATGTTTGGAGATGCAGATCATTATGTGTAATCAATTTTCAGGTCAGGCATATCAGTTTGGGCCACTGCTTTGCAAGACTAAATATAATTCCAAAATCATGCAAACATGAAGTCAGAGGTGGTGTGATGAAGCTCGTATCCTGCATGCCACGGCCCTTAAATAAGCATAGTCTAGTACTGGTGTGTTGACTTCTTTCAGCCCAAGGGCTAAGTTCAGTTTCAGAGAATCTTGGGATGGGGGTGGGAGCTGCATTCCAGTGCTGAGCAAGACCAAAAGTAAAGGTGTGTGTCCAAAGGCAAAGGGGATGAAGCCACTAACCAGACCTTAGGAGAGGCATTGCAGCCTCTAAGAATGGGGGAGGGGGCAGGAATACATAAAAACCAGAAATTCACCTAATGCTTGGAAGCCAGAACAAAGGGAGTGTAGCTATCTGAGGAATCCCAGGGGGCCAGATTTGGCCCCTGGGACTAAGGTTTCCCATCCTCATTCTAGCACTTGTTTCGACCCCAAGCCTAATTCTGCCCTTACTGTATTACCTGCTTGTGGTGCAAAGGAGTACATTGACCCACATCTTTCTTGTATCCTGATGCTCCTGCTTCCTTTGCAGGTGGGTAATTCATGTCCTGTTTCTTTTTGGTCTGCTTCAAAACACATGCTTCCTGGAAAGAAAGATAAATTCCTTCTTTTAGGTTTTAAACTTCCTTCTAGGTATTCTTGTCCATGGGGAGTATGTTTTTGAGAGGTTATACTCAGACCTTGACTTTGAAAGAGCTGGAAAGGATTGTGAAGAATTCAGGCCTTGAAAACCAAAGCATTGTTGGGGAGGAGCAGGAAAGTGAAGGCATGCTGCCTACCGTGCATCCACCTCTTTTACTGTAAACCCACAATGGCCTTTTCATAGGTTGTGGAACGTGACATATGATCCTGGAGAACTGGGTTGATAAGGGGCTAAACACCCCAGCGGTTGATCTGTCTGGTTGACCATTGTGAGAATTGAATGCTGAAATAGGGTCATGAGCCAGATTCACCCCCTTGGCACTTTGAATACAGACCATTCTTTGGCAAAAGTACTTTATTCTCTAGAGCACTTCTAGTAAGCACAACCACCAAAGAATGAGTCTCTGAGCATGCACAGAGAAGTTCATTGAACCCAATCTAACAACTACTTTCCAACATTCTCCTCTGGGATGTCCCTTATGGAGGCAGTCCAGCTTTTTATCTGTCTGTCCCCCTCTAGTTGGTTGGCCCATCTCTCCCAATGCTGTGTCATGGGATCAAGGGTCATGCCAGGCTGGGCTGGCTGCAGGAGGTCTTTTCCCATGCCCCCTCCCTGCAGCTGTAAATCCTGACTATTCTCAACATTCACATGAACAGCTTGGGAGGGTGCCCTTGAGATAAGCCCCTCTGCTACTTCCATTTCAGTATCTGGGAATTTTGGATCCCAGGACCACTTGACAAGGCCAAATCCATATCTGCCTGACCTTGGAATATGGGCCAGGAATAACTGGCCCTTTCATCCCCAACAGATAGGCCTTTGGTAGGTTTGTATAAGATGCCACAAGACTCTGTCGGTTTCTCACTTGTTTTACATGATAGTTAATGCTTTGCCATGCAAATACATAAGCTATGCTGAATATAATGCTTATCTGCACTACAAATGCTCTCCTTCCAAGTCAACAGTGATGAAGGCAGTCAAATAATAAATGGCATGAGATAGATTCATGGCAATGTAAACCAAATATATGGAAATGCTCTTAGCCACAGCTCATCTGGGAGCTTGGGCTGGGAATGTTGTACGTGCAGACTCTTCAGAACCATCTTTTATCAAAGCTAAGTAACAAAAAGGACCTGCAAGCTGGATGGAAACCACCAGAAAGTTCATGTAACTGATGGGGAGAGAGATGGTGTACTGTTTGCATTTCTGGTACCTACTTACAAACATAGTAATGTTTATAAGATTTTTTTTAATATTTAGCACTTATCTTTCCAGTGGGCTGGATCCAAAGGATGCCTTCTGTAGAAGGAAGGGTTTTGCTCACAGATGTTCCCTCTGCCTGATGTGGGAGGCCTGTCCACTCCCACACTACAAATCACACAATTTTGACCCTCTGGGGCCATTCACAGGACACAGTGATGGACACAACAGTTCACTGTGGGTTATTTAACCCCTGGTGAGGCTGCTGCGAGTGTAAAGTTTGTATAGTCACCATTTTGATTATTCAACCCCTACTTGGGGTTTGTCATATCATATGAATTTGGTGAGTGTCGGTTATCTGGCAGTTAAAAACTTGCTTAACCAACGTATAATCCATGCACGCTGGGTTAACATAACACAACTAACACAATGTGGGGGTTGGATATGCAACCCAGTGCCCACAGGTGCCATAAAAACATAGAGAGTCAGAAGGGGTCTCCTGGGGCATCTAGTCTGATCCTGACTCCAGCTGGCTCTGCTCATGTAATCCCCAACATGTGATTGTCCAATCTTTCCTTGAACACCCTCACTGATGGGGCTCCTGTGGAAGCCCATTCCATATCCTAGGGGTACTAGCACCTCTCTTGATCCAGAAACCATGGTTCTGACTATACATCCTGAATGGGTTATTTAATGGCTGATGAATCATGGCATGTCATCTGAACCTGGCCTGTGTTTAGCATCCAGATTGGTATATTAAACATGTATAAAGAAACTCAAATCCCTAAACATACTGAGTCATGACCAATGGTGGTACATTAATACTTTTAAAACAATTCATCTTACTCACAAACCCCTGAAGACAGGAGTCTTGGCCATTTCTGCTCTCTGGTACTCTCAAACACATTTCTTAATGTTTAAACATGTACAGAGCATTGGAAGTCTCCAATCCTAATCACTAATTCTTTGATTTTCAATTCAGGATCAAATTTCAAGCTTAATTTCCTTTAGCTTCTGAACGTGCAAATATTCATACAGCTCCAGTAATCCTAGCAAGTATGGCCAATGTTGGAGCCAGATAGAACCCTTCATTACTATGTATAACTTGGTGCCACTATCGGACTTTTATTTCCATGCTTGAATTTTAAAACACCTTTGAACCCCTCTTGCAGTATTTATGTGAACATGTGATGATCATTACTAACGCAGAAGAGAAAGCAAAGAAGGAGACTAATGCAAATGAGGAACTCAAGGCCAGGAAGGTGTTGTTTTTACAATGCAAAGTGATTAGTGCAAATACTGGCCATAACTAACCTTCAACTGTCTCTGTTTTAAAGATGCTTTATCACCTCTGTCATTCCAACTCAATCTCTCCTCTTTGGCTGATAGTATTACATCCCAGTATTTATCTTTCTGTAATGCCCTTCTTTACATCCCATGACACTGTTTTAAAAATGGACAACTGGTGGGATCTCTGTCAGATGCAGAAATCTATCATTCCTTCCCTTTGGAATCAAGTGCTTTTCTTTGAACAGTGTGGGTTATAAAATGTCATTGCTATTGTAAGCACATACTATTTTCTGCTATGCCACTGCATTCACATCCTGGTAATTTAATATCTGAGCGTGTTTTCTGGTTAAGCAGGCTTTTGGTTACTGTAGTTACCATGCATTCCCAGCACTGCAGTTGTGTGTAATGGGTTGCAGCCTCTGATCTGCTGTTTCCTCATTCTTCTGGCATAGACCTAAACAACTTGCCAGTGGCCTAGAAACTCTGCACTTCCTAGATATGTTTTGCAATATTTTACCTGCCTCTTTCATTCCAATAACTTTTGCCATACCTCTGTCTCAAACCTCATTTCCTCATTTTAATTTTGGGCTGATTGCTTTGTGAATAAAGGCCGGCAAACAATAGAGTTCACAGTAAAAACAAACAAACCACCCTTTGGCTCTAAAAGAAAGTGTACTTGGTGTCCTTTCAACAAAACAGCATAAATACTTCTTTAGGAGCTTCCGTCTTCTATTGTTCTATTCTATTACTATTTTGGCATTGAATTACAGCATTTTGTATCATTATTCTTCCATTCTCTTTTGTGGAATATATTGGTTCCTTAAGACTTGAATGGCTTTTCTCTTGCTGTAAGCACTGCCCACAAAGTGCACAGCCCCATGGAAATACACACAGTGCTGTTTCCATTCTAGACTGATAGGATCTAACCTCGTTCTGCCCGTGTTCCTGTAAACCAGGGATGGGAAACCCTCTGGCCTGGATGGAGTGTTCATGTGGGCGTCTAGCAGGAAGCAAGTGCAGGCCAGCCTAGATTGCACACACACCGCCTGTGGGCCTATGTGCAAGGAGAGTTCTGCATCTCTTCGCATGACTTGTGTATTTGTGCAAAGAATTCTTTTATACTTCTTTTATATTTTTTATTTATTTTATATTGTTAATTTTAATTTTATATTGTTATTTTTGTATTTTATTGTATTTTATTGTGTTGTAAGCTGCCCCGAGGCTTCGGCAAGGGGCGGCATAGAAATGTTCTAATAATAATAATAATAATAATAATAATAATAATAATAATAATAATTTGAATATTTTGCTCAAAAAAGCTGCTAGTTTTCCTAAGAGTTCACATACCTGCCCTCAGCATGGCTCACTTCCTGGCCAGGGCTAAGCATGAGAAAGAAGTCCAGTGAGCACAAGACAGCCTGATTCCAGCTTGATCTTCAAATCCCTATCTACGATATTCAAATTCAAACAGTTTAAGAAATGAGAATTTTATTTTATTTTATTTAATACTGCCCAATAATCAAAAGGCTCGCTTTTGAGTAGCCAAAAGATGTTCCTCTTTCCAACTAGAATTTTCCTAAAGAAAGCTGTTAATTCACTGTATGCACTTTTGATGTTAAGAGCTGAGCACGAGGTTTCCTTTCCTGCTCTTCTACCACATAACCTTAGGTCAGTGATGGTGAACCTTTTAGAGACCAAGTACCCAAACTGCAACCCAAAACCCACTTATTTATTGCAAAGTGCCAACACTGCAATAAAACCTGAAAACTGAGGTTTTAGTTTAGAACAGTAACTCTTAGCCAGTCCAAGCAGTGTGTGTGTGTGTGTGAGTGTGTGTGTGTGTGTGTCCTTGGCAGCACACTGGCCATGCAAAGCTCGAATGAGTCATGGCTAATGAGTCACGGCTCGTGACATCATCGCTGGCTCCGCTACTCCTTTCCGAGCATACGCATGGCCCCTATGTGCGCTGTTATCTGATGCTCGGCTGCTGGGGTGACTTGGCTCGTGTGCCAACAGAGAGGGCTCTGCATGCCTGCTGTGGCACGTGTGCCATAGATTCACCACCACTGCCCTAACCCTGCCCTGGTGCACTCCCCTAACTCTAATATAAGGGTAAAATACAATTCAAAGGGGAGATTTTGGAAAAAAGCCTTCCTTGAGTAGCTTTTTCTGCACAGCTCAACATTTCTGCCCAATCTAAACACATTCCAACCATCAAAATCATACTAGGACACCACATTTTTCTAATCCTAACCCTACCCTGGTGCACACCCCTAACCCTAATATAGGGCAAAAGTTCCACTAAAAAGAGGGCAATTTTGAAAAAGCCTTCCTTGAGTAGCTTTTTCTGCACAGCTCAACATTTCTGCCCATTCTAAACACATTCCAACTAACAAAATCATGCCAGGACACTTCATTTTTCTAAGCCTTACGCAGTGATGGTGAACCTTTTACAGACTGAGTGCCCAAACTGCAACCCAAAACCCACTTATTAATCACGAAGTGCCAACACTGCAATAAAACCTGAAAACTGAGGTTTTAGTTTAGAAAAAACAACTCACAGCCAGTCCTTGGCAGTGCACTGCAAAAGCTCTGATGAGTTGCGGCTAATGAGTCACGGCTCGTGACATCATTGCCTGGTGCCGCTACTCCTTTCCGAGCATGCGCATGGCCCCTATGTGCGCTGTTATCTGATGCTTGGCTGCTGGGGCAACCACCAAACATGCTTAAATAGAAAAATGAGAAATCCATAGGGGAGATTTTTGCTTTTTCTTTTTTCTTTTTGACTTTTCCACCTTCATGACATTCCCTCACTCTAAATCACACACCTTCATGCGGCTCTTCGCCTAACTGGGACAAAATAACATGCCTGTAACAGGCCAGTGTGTGAGTGCGCTAAAGAACTGGAGCCCTTACTGGTTGCTTTAGAGCAAATGAATAGCTAGGGAACCTAGTTACAGATCTCCCATGCCATGTCTGTCTGGGTTGTTGCACACGTTGCTATCTCAGCCTCTTCTCCTCCAAAGTAGATATAAAAATACTAATCTACATTACAAAGTAATATATGTAAAGCCTTGCAACACCCAAAGCAATGTAAGAGGTAAGTTTTATTGCTTCTCCTGAAGATAACAGATTAAGCTAAGATGCATAAGTGCAGTAACTGGATCTCTTGAGGCTTGGAAAGTGCTGACGTACAAACATATCTGAGGAAGGGAAGAAAGCCTATCTGCTCTTCTGTTGTCCAAGGGGCTCCGTGCCAGCATCAAGGCAGCAAAGTTCTTCAGAGGTGGTAACTTCCTATTCCCCCCTTATACGCTAGCAAGAAACTTCCATTCTAGTAGCATGGCCTTCCTGATCCTGATACTTCCTACAATGCTTGGCCTGTAACGCCCATAATCTCCAGCCAGCAAGCCTAAGGCCATGCTTGCTGGGAAAGATGAAAGCTGCAGTCCAACACTTTTGGACTTGTTCTGGGGAAGGCTATAATAAGGGGAAAGGATTTCCCGTGACCCACTGCCCCTGGCAAACTCTGCCTTAGTCAGGGCTCTGCTCTTCATTAAGTTCATTAGGAGTCACAACAGAGGCACTGCCCACCACTTTCTGTAATTGGGCGTGGGTTTGTGTGTATGAGAGGGAAATAGAAAGACAGCATGATCAGAGGCAAGTAGGACAGCAACTCTACTATGTTTTAAGAGATTTTTAGAAAGGGGAATTTCTGTTCTTTCCCCACCATGACCCAGGGAATCTACCAATGCACAAAATTAACTGTAGCTATTAAGGATGTCCTGATCTCTAGTGGTTCTAGAAAGAAAACTAGGAAGATAAAATCATGCATATGCACCTCATTTCCAAGTAGTGAGAGGTTTCAGAGTTTCTAGCAGTTACCATGATTCAGCTTCCTTAGAATGAAGAAACTGGGGGATTAGGGAGTTTCTGTAATATAAGGCTTATTTACACCAAGGATGGCACACATCTGGCCCTCCAGATGTTCTCCAACTGGAATTTCTATAATCTATTGCACTGGCTATGCTGGCTAAAGTTGATGGGAGTTGCAGTTCACCAACATCTGGAGTGCCACATGTTTCCCAGCCCTGTTTTACATATTTATACAGGCTGAACATATGAAGTGGGTTCACAGCTCTCCAGCACATTCCTGCTCCTCATCAGATGTCTAGGGGTACCCATATGGCCATAGAATTTCCTGCAGGGAGCAAAATCAGCTCCTTGCCTCCTCTCAGATCCTCTTCCAGCACAGACTGACTTCCTGCTACATATACAGCTCTCTTACTCCTAACCCCCTATCTATAGTGGGAGAAGAATGATGACTCATTCTTAGTGCCCACTGAAACACAACACACAAGTGTTGTTATTACACTGCATTTATAACTTACCTTTTTCCTCTTGTGAGGTACCCAGAGTAGCCTACATAACTCCATTTTACACTCACTACAATAATATCCCTGTAAGGTAGATTAGGCTCAGAATGAGTGACTGGCCCCAAATCTCCCAGTGAGCTTCACAGATGATTGGGGAGTAGAACCCCCATATTCCAGTTTCCCAGTGCAAAATTCAAATGAACACCCCACACGGGTTCTCTGCATTATTAGCTATCAGTAGATCTTTAAGAGGTTGCCTTAAGGAACTCATACTGACAAATCTGCTAACAGAAATCCTAAGAATCAATATTTCATGGCTGGAAAAGATCTTGAATCTATTTGTAATCATAGGCACTGGACTGTAAGTGACCCTGAAATGTCATTAGGACTAGCCCCCAGTATACAACATGAGCCATATAGAATTAAAAAATAAATAGGTGAATTCAATGTTCCCGTGAATTAAGAAGTTGCTCCTGGAACTGGAAAAATTTAAGACTATTGGATGAGGGGACGTCAAATAGATTAGCCTTCAAGGATTGCAGGGATCTCAGCAATAGCATATAGAATAGGTGGAAGGAACAATGTTATGTGCATTATACAATGGAAGCAGTCCCTGCATAAAAAATGAATAGCTTGGTCAGTCTCATGGGAAAAGTCACTTTAATTCCCATTTCTAATGACATGCTTCCATGCCAACAATCTAAGGTTCTCTTCCAGGTGGACAGTTCCTAACAATCAAACACCATTGTGCATCTTAACACCCTAGAGGGGTGGACATTTTTCCCAGGTTGCTTTAAAAACTCAACTCGCTAAGGTGTACCTGTTGTTCTTTCTTGGTCTCCTCCCGCAGGAAGATCTGCATATGTTTGGAGATAGAAACAACCTTATAGTACTCCACAAGTTTATTTAGTGACTGGAACTTCTCACTCCATAAAAAGTAGTTCCCTTTTGTGTCCTTCATCACTTTAAAGTGCTGAACGTCGTCTTCATGCCTGGATACCAAGGGAAGAAAACAAAACAACTAGCAGTGATTCCATCCTGCTCTGTATCCTGCTTTAACAATATTCATAGAGGGATGTCTTTTATACAGTAAGCATCTCATACTTCGATTCCTTGTGAAAATGCAAGGACTGGTGCAAACCAGCTAGAGTTCAAAAACAATGTTTAAAAATCCCAACATAAGGGCCAATCTAACCATGTTATTGTTTTATAAATTGGCATTCTATAGCTATTTAAAACAAAAATAACAAAATCAAAAACAAACCCCCAGCCCTTGTAGGGCCTCTCACTTGGACTAAGGCCACACTATGGATGTGGGTGGGGAGGAGGAAGGTGAAGAGAAGAGCTTTAACTTGCCTTGGAGTTAGCTGGGAGGGTGATTTCTCTGTGGTGTCCCCCTCCTTCTATAGAATCTCCTCCCCAATGAGGCCTGCCTGGTGCCAACCTTGTCAACCTTAAGACAGCCTTTTATGCAATGTCTTTTAAAGATATACTGGAATATCCAAGGGCTTGAGTGGATTACTCATCCCAGGTATTCTTATAGGGCTATTCTTCATTGCATGTTTATTCGTGGTTTCTAAATTTTCTTAAAATGTTCATATTTCTGATAGGATTTTATTGCATTTATTGTACTGTTTTTATGAACTGTTTTAAATCACAAAATGAGCTCCAGTTATAGAAGTGTAATGAAATACTGATTAACAACTTTTTGCCATGTTACAGATTCTCCCCATCACAACTGTCCCATCACAACTATTAATTTCAATCGGAAGAGATCTTACATGGAACTGTGTCTGTGTACGTCATCAGTTAATTGTCCCTTTGAGTAAATTAAGGAAGTGCTATAGACTAGGCATGTGTGAGGAATCCAGGTGAAGGTGGGAAATCTTTGGATTCCCTGGGCTCAGTTTGCCAGGGTCTGAGTTCCTGGCAAGCGCGCCCAGTGTCCGCAGGGCATGCTGCTGCAGTTGGCGCTAAAGAACGGTCTCCTTGCAAAGGACTTGCCAGGAAGGCAGCCTGCCTGCAACCATTCCACAAATGCTGTCTCTCTTCTGTGCTAGCTGCTGCAGCTGCTCAGGAAGAAGCTTGCTGGCTGCACAAGTGGGCCTGTGCCCCACTTCCTCTCAGCTCAGCTTGCTTCATAAGATGGGGCTGAGCAGAAGAGGAAGCCTGCAAATGTTTGGCGGGACTGATCCGGATAGGGTTCATACTAACTTAACTCTAGCCTATTATGAACAACCAGGAGTAGTTGGAGAAGATGGAATGTGGCACTCACTTCTTTGACATCTGTTATTCTAATAAACCAGGGTAAAATAACTCAGTTTAAAGCAAAGCCACAAACCGCAGTGCTCTCATAAATAGGCTGCATTACACCTGGACTGACAGAGGATGAACTGCTTTCCCTACTGGGTTAGGAAGGAGTTCTGTTCCTGAGAATGTCTTTAAGTCAAATTTGTATGTAAGCCAGATCATGTAAATAAAATGAATATAAAGCACTTAAGAAACACTTGCTTATACAGTTGGCCCTCCACATTCATGGGGGTTAGGGGCACAGGATCCTCACGAAAGAAGAAAGACTGGAAATATCTGTAGCCCCTCCTGCCCCCCAGTGCCTCCTCTTTGCAGCACGGCAATGCCAGAGAGATTTCCCTCTTCAGATTGCCTGGGCAAAAAAGCAAGCCTTGGAGGCCTCCCTCTCGCTTCCTCTCTGCAGATGATTTCTGCAGTAGGCGCAAAACTCCAGAAGGTACAAACCATTTGTCTGTAACTCAATTTTTTTAAAATTAATAGGCTTTATGGTAGTTCATTCGTAAGTATGGGTTGTTTGTAACTCAGGTGTTCCTAATCCGGGGACTGCCTGTACTTTTTTTGTGAATGGTACTGTATTCCTTTTACATAAATAGACATTTAAACATTTGTCACAATTGGTGGTTTCCGTAATTCCCTTTGACCTTTTGGCCTCAAATCCCCACCAACCCCAGGGAAACCTTGAGTATATATACCTGCCAACTTAGGATAACTTTCCATACATGTAATGAAGTGGACCTCCGTCCATGAACACTTACACCTTCATCAATCTGTAAGTTTAAGACTCTGTTGCTTTTGTTGTAACACAGAGCTTAGCACAGCTAATCCTCCAGAAATGGCTAGTCTCTGTTGGCTGCTGCAGGAGTTGCTTTAATCTGTTCTGCTGTTTTAAGATTGCCTTTTTGTTTTCTGAAATTTTTAGACTTTACTCATACTGAAGAGTAAGCCCCACTGGACGAAACAGGACTTACTTCTGAGTTAGTAACACACAGGGTAGTGCTGATTGTATATTTTACTGCCCAGCATTTTTATGATACTGTAAGCTATTTGGAGGCCTTTTTGGAGGCAAGTGGCAAGAAACCTTTTTTGAAATATACAGCTCTTTCCCAGACACAGACAGAATGCAGCACTGCCTTAAGTTGCCTGCCACAGAGATGTTCCTCCTGCACAACATCACTTTTCCTTAAAAGATATGAAAGAAAATCAGAAGTCAGAGATACCTGACAGAGATGGAGAAGTCTCCTGAGGAGTTCTGACTAGCTCGGACGATGAAAGAGCCAATTTCTTTGTCCCTGAGCATTTTCTCAGCCTCATGACGGGTTACTCCTTCCTGGAACCAGCTACCAAGTGTAACACATGACACAAAATGAATTGATAATGGGAAAAGAATTGGAGAGAAGATTCCCCATAAACCAGGTAAACATAAAGCATACAATGGGCAGAAATGCCACATGACTCATTTTGAAATCCAAATGAGTCATGTACCACAGTGTGCTAAAGAAAAAAAAAGATTTTTAAACAGCAGCACATCCCTCCAATCTATTTCTAATGTCCAGAGTGAACAAAATTAAGCAAACCCCTATCAAAATTCAAGTGCTTCTGCAGCTCAGAGTGGAAAATGAAAACATACCATCCTGACATTTAAATGTGTGTATACATTTTAAATCACTTGTTAGAAGAAGGATTTTATTTGTGTGTGTGTATGTGTGTTGGAGACAATGCAACAGGTTATTCAGTTCAAGCAGCTGAAGCAGATCAGCATGTGGTACCCTAATAAGGCACACTGAGACAAAGGCACTTCTTCAAGGAGAAGAGGATTACATCTGACTGAGCCTAGCATTAAATATAGACCTCTCTCTCTCTCTCTCTCTCTCTCTCTCTCTCTCTCTCTCTCTCTCTCTCTCTCTGTTTACCCCCCAACTACTAGCAGCTGGGCCTATGCTAATAGGTCCTTTTTGTTTCACCCAGCAGGGGGCAGTGGTGCAACACATTCACATGAGGGACAATTCTCCCAGTGTCTCAAAGCATGCGAGTTGATAATATGCAAACAATGCTTTAGAAACCTACATGGGCGAGGTATTTTGCCTGCTGAAGTCAAGCCACAAGGCAGATGTTCTCTCCTATTGGACAACACTTTTAGAAGCATTGCTTTATAACAGAAAAGGCTGCAGTAGTGTTTAGTTAAGAGAGGAGTGCGTACAAGTGTGCCTATATAAACCTGAAAAGGATTGTAAATACACACACATACACATATGTATACACACACACACTAGATTTATATTCCACCTTTTCTCATGGAGTGCAAGGTAGTGCCCATGGTTCTACCCACCCCCATAATAACAATAACTCTGAGAATTAGTTTTGGCTGAGAGACAGGTGGTTGCTGTGTTGACTGAACTATGTCATGGTATCCATGGTTTCCTCTTTCACCATGGTTTCTCTGAATGTCCAACCCTGGCACTGTGATTTCCATGTTCCTGCCACAGAGTTTCCTGCAAAGAATAGCAGTTCCTGCAGGAGTGGCTCCAGCCATCCAGTGTGGAGTTGAATTTCAGGAGTGCTGGCTAATGGGAAATGAGCCAACACCAGGAAGATTGAGTGAGGCGGATGGAAACCACACTAGCAGAGAAGCCAATAATTGTCAATCAGGCACATCCAGGCCAAAAACCTCCCCAAACACCACACATCACCATGGAAACCACATAGGGTTGCTTGTTGTGATATGTTTCCCCACCAAGGATTGGTCCGGGGTTACGGCTCTGAGACACTGTAAGGAGCGAGATACAATTTTTTAAAATAAATAAATAAATACCTGGTGAGTATCCACCAGGTAAGTGGGTGAAATTTGAACTCAGGTCTTTTCAGTCCTACTCTGAGACAGTCTAACCAATACACTCAGTGGTGTGTCTCCACAACCAGGGTTGGAGATAATTGCTGAAGGCACTTCAATGTTAGCAACCTCTGGTATGTTTGAGTAACAAGAGGTGATTTGATGGGGGTTTTAAAGAAGAAAGCTCACGGTCACTTAGGGGCTTGCACAAAAAAATGGGGTTCACAATCCAGTACCTCAGGCTTCTGCACTGGCCAACTGCAGATCTGTGCAGCTTCAGCCATAAATAGTATGTTGATAAACCCAGGCCTGGGTTGCTCTGGGGCTTCAGCTGGTGGTCAGAACCAGAACCAGTACCAGTATTCCAGGATCCCTCTCAGGGTTTGCTGGAGCTCTCAGCCTCCTGATCAGCACCAGTTGGGATCCCTGGGGGAAAAGCTGTATAAGAGCAAGCTCTCCCCGCAGCAATGCAGGCCTTCCTGTGCACTTTAGTGCCTACACCTTGCCTTGCCGAGTTGCTCCTGCAATGCAGGTCTTCCTGTTTGCTGCAATGCCTGCACCTTGCTGCCTATCTTGTCTAGCTGTCACCTCAGCAATGCATGGCTTTCTGGGAGCTGTGAGTCATCTCCTGCCTCTTGCCTGTCCCTTGCTGTGTATCCTGCCGCAAGGTACCTGCAACTCTGTTTGTCTTCCTGGTTCTCAACCCTTGGCTTGTTCATGGCTGCATCCTTGTCTTCATTTCCTTGTTCCTGACTTTGGCCTGTTCTGTGACTAAGACTTGAACCTTACTGTTGGACTTTGGGCTCTGTCTTGATGCAAGTTCTGTTGTCCTGGTCCCAAGTGACTCTGTTTTATCCTCTGCTGCCCATCTCCCATCTCCTGCCCATCTCTTAATCCAGTTGAGGCAGTGGCTGTCCTGAACCGGTGCCTGGCCAAGGTAATGGGCTGGATGAGGGTCAATAAATTGAAGCTCAATCCAGATAAGACGGAGGTCCTGTTGGTTGGTGAGTCGAGCTTCCGGGTAAGTGACTTGGGCCCTGCTCTGGATGGGGTTGCACTCCCTCTAAAGGACAGGGTCCACAGCTTGGGAGTGCTCCTTGACCCAGAGCTGTCCTTGGAAGCCCAGGTGACGGCGGTGGCGAGGAGCACTTTTCTTCAGCTTCAGCTAATCTATCAGCTGTGTCCCTACCTGGAGGAGAACTGCCTAGCACAGTGACACACGCATTGGTTACTTCCCATCTGGATTACTGTAATGCGCTCTACGTGGGGCTGCCCTTGAAGACAGTCCGGATACTTCAGATGGTGCAAAATATAGCTGTCAGGATGCTGTCAGGGACTGGTATTTATTCTCATATAACCCCAGTCCTCTATCAGCTCCATTGGCTTCCCATCAAAGTCCGGGCTCAATTCAAGGTGCTGGTTATTACCTATAAAGCCCTAAATGGCTTGGGACCAGGATACTTAAAGGAACGTCTTTTTCCCTACATGCCTTCCTGCCCCCTAAGATTGGCAGCAGAGGCCCTCCTCTGGGAACCTCTTTGAAAGACATCAGGAGACAGAGTACCCGGAGGAGGGCCTTCTCTGCAGTGGTGCCCTAACTCTGGAATGCGCTCCCTAGAGAGCTCTGCCTGGCGCCATCATTATATGTTTTTTGGCACCAGGTCAAGACCTTTTATTTGGCCAATATTTTAACATACAATTTTAGTGATATGATTTATATATTTTAAATGAGGCTCAGTGTGGAATAGTTAATTTATTTTATTCTGAAATAATGTTGTAAGCTGTCCCTAGATGACAGTAATGGGTGGCATACAAATCTTTTAAATAATTAAATAAATGTTATACTGTACATTTTGTAGAAGCTCTTTGCTTAGTGAAGAAGTTCCCTTAGGCGTTCCCTTACTAAGGCCCTTTTCACAGTGTTACTTTGTGTAGCAACTATCCCAGGGCTACCTTTTTTTACAGGCTGCCAACAAGGACCTTCTATTCCATCTTTGTATGTCTCCTTTGACACAAAGGACTGGTAGATGAAGTACTTCAGCAGTTAAGGCACAAACCCTAATTTAGGGAAGCTAAAGTGGTACCCTGTACTTGACAACTGAGCAGAGATGTCTCTTTCTGCTCCATGCATGCCTAACAAACTACCTTTGTAGAACTGAGCTGCAGCTTGCTGGCCCCACCTTCTGAGCCTCAAAACAACCAGTTGCACTGAGTGTAAAGTGTGTGTCTCAAAAAGCGTCCGTGTAGCATCACATTGCCAATGGGAGGTTAAAGAGAAAGGTGAATGTCTCCGGTTGGGATCATAGGCTGAGACGAGTTATGCTCTCTTAAGAGTGCTGCGGCCCAGTTGCTCAAACTGCTGAGCCAGAGCAATGACTAGTCACTCATTTGATCCGACAATGAGCAAAATCCTCTGTAGAACGCAGGGGATGGTAAAGGCACATGAAACAGCGGCTTTGCTAAAGCTAAGCAGGAATGGGTCTGGTCAATGCCTGGATGGGAGCCTAGGAATTCTTTCCATGTTGCCTTGCATTCCATGATGGAAGAATGCAGGTTATATGTGTACTGGGAAAAAACCTACAGTTGTGTCTGTCCTTCCAAAGAGCATGGGAGGGGGCAAGCCCTCTCCCACGCCACTGACGTGCCCAGCAGCCATGCCGCTCTGTCATTCTCGCATTTCTTGTGCAGGGAAGGGCTGTACATGTGCAGCAATGTGCGTGCTTAGAGCTTCTCCATGTCTTAATGGATACGCTCTTTCTGTGTATGTTGGTATGGCAGTAGGATACCCACTTCTCAGGCGCCCCAGTGCATGGGAGATGTTGGAATGGTGGGGACATGCGTCAGTGGCATGACACCTGAGCATGATCTTATTCCCCCACCATCAATGCATGAGCTTGCTCAATGGTGTAGTAGAGCTAGAATTCACAGAGATGCAGTGCAGAGATTTTTGGATTAACAGGGGCAGTGATGTCATCTGTCCTATTGCTCAGACATCTGTGAGTGGGTAGAGAATGGATTTTCCCAGCAACGATATATTGTCCCTGTTGTAATCTACTGTATATAGGGATTGCTCGGCCTTGAATGGGCAATAAAGATCCATTGGCTTTACAAAAATCCTGCCCCTGGTAGAGTTAAAAACGGCTAGAACTGATTCCTTGATATGGATCAACAGAGCTGTCTGCATCTTTGAACTCTCCTTGGGGGTCCTGGTTATGTGGATTGTCATGATGAGTACCTGCAATTCAACATTTATCACTACATCAGTGGCGCTGTGTTTATGGACAGCCCTTATATGATCCAAGGGTTGTGGAGCCTTACACCCTCTGTGGCTTTACAAGAACCCTGGAAGCATGCTTTTCAGACGGCATCCATGTGGACTGCTTGTACAATTGCACTGGCCTTATTAGGCAGGGAGTGGAAGGGCTGCCATTTGTATAACATACTTTGAGAACATAATAATCTCCTCATTGGTTTCTTTCAGGCTTTGCTCCTGTTATACACAAACAAGCTTCTGTTGAATGGGAGCCACATCAACGATATTAGTATTTCTGTGAGCTACCGTTAGGAAGCCATCGTTTAGCTGAGAACAGGGTTATGTATTCTTCTGGATGGACAATGAGATGGACAGGTGTGAAAAATATGGGCAAAGCTGTACCAAAATTGTTTTCTATGACATGCCCCCCACTTTTTTTCCCCTAGTGCTTTTTGCTAAATTATTTCTCAAATATATATGCAGCTAAAACAGTTTGGAAAAACTAGCGTAAAAGTAGTGATAGTACTTACCTGGGAGTGTGAAGATCTATGTAATTCTTTGGGACATATCCTTCATAGCTGTTTAGCTCAGCCTTGTACCAATTTTCTTGAGAGCTTAAGATCTGTACAACAAAGGGAGAAACAGGTTTCCTTTAAAGGGCAGATTGTCTTTGTGCTTAGCCTGGGTTTTGAAGGTCCCATGCTGCTCTGAGCCACCTGGCATGCTCTCCACTGTTGGTGAGTGCCTGGATTCAGAAAGCATGGTAACCCCCCATGTTGTCTGAACCAGTGTAGATAACAAACCATGCCAAACAACCCACAGTCCATAACCCAACAACAAACAATGGGCTCTCTTTATGGATTGCTCATGGTCAACAAGCCATGGCTTGTTAGCAGAGCTAGGTTCAGACAATGTGATAACCTATGTTTCAACAGCAATCCATGCATCAACAATAAAGATACTCAGCTCTTTAATGCGGGTTATTGTGTTGTTTGAAACCATTCATTGTCAGCTTGTCAGTAAGGATATGACTAAACTGCAGCTGTGTTCTGAAAAGAACTTTTCTTTTAATTCCCCTGAGAAATGAAAAAACACAGCCCAACTTTTAGGGCAAGATCCCCCTTCACATGTTATGCTCTGCCTCCATGCATTTGCAAAGAGAAAGTCCATTAGATAGAGGGTGACATGCACAGGCTTGCTTGGGAGCTGGAGCTTTGCAGTGCATTGCAGCTCCTCAAGCAGGACTGCATGCACAAAATGCTTGCTTGGAGGCAGTGATGCACAGCAGGTATTGATGCACAGCAGGCTACCAGTGTGCTGCCTGATTGTGTGAAATTATCCAAATCATGAAATAGGCTGTCAATTCTTGACCTTTGATTAATTGCCAAGAAGCAGTCAAAGGAGTGGTAAATTCACCCCCGAAAATGGTAAGTACACGGCAAGAATGGGGAACTCCAGCTAATGAGCTGGATGTGACCTGCCAGGAATCTTTATCCATCCATTTCTGCAATACCTCCTCATGCTTCTTGTTCCCTTCTCTGAAGCCCATTTCTCCTACTCTCAGTTGTTCCCCCAGTGTTGCTGAGCATTGCAACTGAGGGTGGCAATAATGAGGGAGGTGGCATCTGCTTGGCTGAGAAGAGCAGGGCATGCAAGGAGGCAGCAGGGTGAGCAGGTGGTAATGCGGGAAATGGTTGTTCTCTGCGTACTGAGAAGGGTGCAAGAAGGACAGTGAGATAGAGAGAGAGAATTATCTTACAGAGAGATGGATGTAATTCCGTCTCTTTAAGCAAAGGCAGACTTTAGGTTGAAAAGAATATCAAGCCCCTGGTAGAAGTGTTAGTCTAGTAAAACTTGTCTTCATGTTGCATGATTTGTTAATAAGAAATCCCTACAGGAGCCATCCATGTACACACATGCACCTACTTGGCCAGAAAGGTTGACTTGGCAAAGAATAAGCAGCTGCATTAGTTTTAACTGAGTGGCTGTGCATTCTATCTCCATAAATTAGATTTGTAGCTACATCTGCTAGTACTTCTGCCCTGCCTGATAACGCTGTTACAAATTTCCCCATGATATGGCAGCTGCTCTCCTGTCAGAAGTTAAAAGCACAAGTCAACACGTGCTGGTTGTGGGGATGCTTAAAATAAGGCTGGTCGAGAAAGTAGGGCAGGCCTGTCCTCTAACCACAACCACTACAAAAGACCTCAACTTGGCTCACATCCTGACCTGTACTATAGTTAGCCTATTAATTAATTTAGGCCTGTCCTAGCAAGACTTCAAGGAAGGACAATATACTAAAAGGGAAAGGAAACAACAGGAAATTTGAAATGATGTATGTAGACTAGTTGGTATTGCAGTGTTCCTAGTATCAGGAAACAGCAGCCAAGGAGTAAAGGTGCCTTTAGAAGAACAAAAAGGTATGAACAAGATAGGGAGGTATTAGAGGAAGTGCTCATTAGTTTTGTCCAAATTCCTGTGGACTTGTTCAGATGGTGAAGGATTTTGACAATTCATTTCTAATGTGTCTGTGATGAAGGAGTTGTGCTTTGAAGATTTTACAGTAAGCTCAAGGAGTTCTGTGTGAGGCTTTTAATAGGTTGCTTGTTTTTAGTGGTCTGCATCTCAGAAATACCAGTTTAACGATAGAGAGAGGAAACCTAAAACAATTCTGGTATATAATGGGCATGTATGGCTAGGTGTTCATGTGCAGTCAACTTCTGTGTATTATTCCAGCTTTAGAGACATGCAGCAAGGCAACAAGAGAACATGCTTACACTGAAAAAGTTTCTATCAATTTCAGTAGAACTTTCCTTCAGGTAAGTGCATAATATTGCATTTTAACTGTCTAGTTCTGAGGCATCTGAGGAATAGTAGAGGAAATGGCTCAGACGTTGATATTTGAACCTGAATGAATTAGAACAATTGTAGGCCTGCTTTTACTGAAGTCATCATGAAAGGTCCCATGTCCTGTTCCACTGCCCTTGAATTGGAAATGCACATTCAACTAAGGCAATGATGAAAAATGCGCCTAGGTCCATTGATTTCAATATTCTGAAACATGTTCCTGTCCGTGTTGAATTGCGGCCTTGTCCTTTGGCTTTATCACTTCAGGTTTAGTGAACATCAACAGCTTTCCTAACCTGGTAACATTTTAAGATCTTTTCACTTGGTATAAATGACTAAAATGCATAAGGTAACAGAGCAATGTGCTTGCTGCATCTGCATTCGCCATGGAAAAGCTCCTCTCATTTTTATCACAGAACAAATAACAAATTAATCTTTATCTGAAACTTGACACTGTCATGTCAAACCAAACTGCTGAAGATTTGTACAGGTAAGTACAGGCTACATTAGGTACAACAGTAGCTGATTTTATGCCCATACTTAATGCAGCTAGTCCCCCCACCCCTCCTGGAACAATTTATACTCAAACTGCGACAATACTAAAAGCTGTTGTTATTTAATGCCTGAGTTCTTGGAACTCGGTTTCCAGAGAAATAAATGGCGAACTTGTTTCAGATCATTTGTTTTAGAGAAGGAGGTCTGCGTGGGGAACTAGGTTTCCGCCCTTTAGTTGGCTTTATTCTTCCTGCCTCTTTAATCTCTGTACATCAGTGCTGTGCTTATATTGCACAGCACTGATTCACAGCACTGAAAATAACTCAGGATTCTCCAACTTCATATGTACATGTTATGTGAGAAGTATATTTCATATTTATGTTTATACTATTCTGTATGGATGCTGAAAGCATTGGAAAACAATACTGTTGCTTGTATTGTTCAGTTCCTCTGGAAATTGTCCACAAAAGATTGCCTTGTGAATGCCTCATCCATGTTTTGCAATTGCTTGATATCCTTGTAGCATTCACCACTTGAAATCTTGAGCAAATACTTTGAATTTGCATTTCAAAGATGAGCAAGAACAATAAAGATAGAATAAGGAGTGGAAAAAACTTTCCATTGCAGCCTAGCAACTATCAGTGAATCTCTGGCCCACAAATGCCCAGTTTAAGAACCAATTCAAGTTTACTGGCTTCTGGAATGGATGCTTAATAGAAAGACACAAGCACTTAGAAGTATTGAACAGTGTTGAATAGAAAATGATCTGGTGAACCTTTGGTTGGTGCTTACCTTCAGGATGTCTCCAGCCCGGAAACTCAATTCATCTTCTCCTGATGCCTTGAAATCAAAATTTGCAATGGCTTCCATGCTTCTTGGTGTGATAGGAAAGACTGAAAGGAAGAGGATAGTGTTTTTGAGGAAATAACAGGAAAGTCACAGGAAAGTTATTTCTGTCCAACAGCTCAGGGGATCTTCAGTTGAACTTGCATTGCAATTACTTAGGCCCTTATGATGCCAACCACTTGGGCAGGCTAATCTAATTGTCCCACTGCATCAATGACTGCTATGCCACAACTAACACTACTGTAATGTAGTCACAATCCTAAGCAAAACCAATGTAAATGTCAACAGTACAATAGATGAGAAAAAGCAAAAGCTAAACATTGCAATGCTGACATGCTTCTATGGATTCCCTGAAAACTTTGCTGTCACTAAACCAATCCTTATTTTGGCTTGATATAATCATGTAGGTACAGAAAAGACTAAACTAGTGTACAGCAGTGGCCAAAACATCTCCATCATGCCATCCACTCCATCCATGTACAATGAAGCAGCCAGAAAGGGAACCCACTGCTGCCTCTTGTAGGTGGGATTATGGATAGAAGTCCAGTATGGATAAATTACATTCTTCTCAACACTGTGCCTTGCTGTAGGCACCATGTTGCAATGCGATGTCTATACTGAGACATACAAAGGCACTTTCCAAATACGAGTAGTCTTATCAGACAGCTTTATGGACATGGCTTTATAGTGGCCTAGACAGGAGGTTACCGGTACATGTAAACAGTGGTCAACAGAAGAAGCAGCTGAATCTGGAAAACAGAAGCTTTGACCATGGTGTTTGAAAGGGGCTTTGATATCTTCTGGGACAAAACGTTCTTGAGAAATAGCAAGGAGAGGGTTATCAAACATCATGAAGGTGGCTCTGCTACTTGGGCTTGGTCTGTGTGTGCACAAAAGCTCTACAAATACTTTCATGTTTAAATGTCAGAGACAGTGGAAGTAGTCACCAATGCTATGCTATGTATTTTAGCAAGAATTGGATATTGATGATTTCTAGTGATTTCTTCTAATTGATCCAAGGTACAGATCAGAAACATATATGCCATGAATCCTGTGGTGGCTGATGGCACTGCGGGCCAAAATCTTGTTTTTAGGGTTCTTGCTGATGTTACTAAGGATAAGGGCAGGAAAGCTGCTTTCACCATTTCCTGCTAGCATGCTTGTGATATGATCTGAAAGGACTATCCGTGCAACAGTCCCTGTAGCTCAGTTTGCTGTTGTTCCCTGCTGAAGAGCAGAGCAGGAAGTGGCTCAGTTGATAATGTGTGAGAGCTTTGTGGGAGCAGCTGAGAACAGACAGCCTCATCTTAAAAAAAAAAAAAAACCCTTACAAAATGTGATCCTTTACCCACAATTCTTTGTTATCACATTGTGTTCATTCTTTAAACCACCCTTATCAACTCGAGCAACTGATAACTTTAGACAACACTGCTAGGACACCTTCACTTATAATCTCCAGAAGAGCGAGGAGAGAGAAAGTCATATTGATGATTTTCATTAAGGTTTATATGCTCACATTATCATGACACATATATTTGCCTTGCCCAACTTGGTGCTCCCCAGATGTGCTGGACCACAACTCCCCAGCTAGCACAGAAACTAGCTGGACAAAGGAAGGCAATGCCATATGGCATGCTGTGATGTCATGTAGGAGAAAGACACGATTTCCTACCCTTCACTTAAAAAATATGCCAAGTGTCCTCCCTTATGCAAATACCTAGAGATAATATACCAGGATGTCCACATTCAGCCCTTTAAAATATTTTTATTTTATTATTTATTTATTAAAAGCTTTTCTAATCCATCCACTACAAACATCTTGGGACATAGTACAAAAAATGAGTAGAATAAAACAAACACCACAGCAAATAAAATCGCAGGGGTCCTGCTGATCTCTGTTGCATCCAGTTCCCCTGGATTAGCTGGTTTTATCACATGTGTTTTACCTCCTGCTGCCCTGCAAATCTTTCTGCAGGAGATTTTTTTTTTCTGAAATCAAATGGTTTCATCTCTTTTGTGCCAAAATCCCATTTTACAAATTGAGGGGACACAATTTTTTAAAAAACATACACACTGAGAGCAAATGTAAATTAGCATATGCAAATTTGTGCATTGTTGTTCCTGTTTTGTAGACCTAAGTCCCCGATCTTTTCCATACATAGCATTGCCCCTGGAGGAAGGCACTGGATTTTAAGCAAAGAAAATATCATAGTTAGGGTAAATGCTCCCCAGAGACATAACATCATTCCTATATAGAAAGAATCTTTTCACACACTTCCTTCTGTGTGTCTTTTAGCACGTTCTGTTTTCTTGTTACTAATTTTAGGCAAATTTGAATTCATGTCACTGATCATGAGACAGGCAGACTGGAGGCAAGACGTCTGGCAGCTTGGCTGACGCCATGTGACCCTGTTGTACAGCAACCTGTTTTGGACATAGTTCCCAGGGCATACCGCTCATGTTGTTCTACAGAGCTATTTTCCAGCTCAGTCAGTCTTGATTGGCAGCAGCTTCTGCTGTCAAAGTCCTGCAGTCTTCTAAGAGTTTGCCTATTTGCAGATTTGGAAAGTTGGAGGGCACCAAAAGGTAAATTAGTTCACCTGCAGCTGTATATACCAGCTAAGCCTCCCTTTCTCTAAGCCTATGAAATCCAGGATGGCAAACAAAGGGTGCATACCAGAAAGCTCTCTGGAAAGCAAACAGTGTATCATATAAAATAACACACCCATGAGGTAGTTACCTATAACTATGTACCTATGCTACCTATATGCATTTTCATGCTGAAGCACATAGCAACACAGAAGGAACAACTGCATGGGAAGGGAAACATGGTTTAGAACACTGAGTTATCAAATGGTGTCATTTTATAATCATAACAAGTTTGAGAAGTGAAAAGTGTCCACAAAAGCTTATGGCAGAATACATTTGTTAGTCTTTAAGTTGCCGCAAGGATCCATGTTGTTTTAAATGTAACAACTACCCCTCTATAAAGGGAGACCACCCCTCCATGGTTAATAGACGCCAGTCTACTAACCCATTTTGTAGAGAAAACACAAGTGTACAACATCGAATGAGGCACCTTATAACAATCCAGTGTAAAGAGGTTTCTCCATGAAGATTCTAACTTCACTTACGTCTACAATAAGTGTTGGCTCCTGTGTTATCCAGTAGTCCTCCAAATTGTTGTCTTAAAGAAATCTCATGCAGTGAATGTAATGAATAACAATTTCAAGGAAGCACCTAACCTATTGGAAGTTTGCAGTGGTACACTGAAATCACTTCACCTTGATATATGAATATGAATTTATACTCGTGTTTTTGCTTCTTGATGCCTGCATTGCTTGTTCATCTGTCAGTCTTTCTCAAGTATAGGTACATGGGATTAAACCCTGCACAGCACACTGTACTACAAACATCCTGGCACGTTTTCAGCCTCTGCTCCCCTCACTGTCAATTTGCACTGTGGGCGGCGGTGGCTGTGGGATATGAATGGGCCACAGCCCAAACAAGTACCATCAACACCAGCTCCCCCATAGCATGTCTTTCTGACTCTTGCAAAACGAAAGACTTGTCTTGCAGTCCATGTGATAGATACTTAAAGGGTTTGATTGGAAGTTGTGTGCAGGTGTTCAGGTAAGGTCATGCAATGTAGCTCCCAGTCTAACCTGCAACCCTCATATTGCCCAGAGACTTACTGGCATGTCTGCAGGCTCCCTGATCATCCTGCCCCATTTCATCTTGGAGTCCCTAGACATTTTGCTCTTGATTGAAAATGAACAGCTGCTGCCAATCAGTGTCAAGGATACTGAATTAGATGGACCAATGAACTGACTCAGTCTAAGGCAGCTTCTTATGTCTGAGCATCCTGATGACATTAACCGATGATGATGATGATGATGATTATTAAAAAGCTAAACTATTAATAAAAAACACTTTGCAGAAACAACTCTCTTTAGGAATCCAAGGTTAAGGAAATACGTTTTGGAAGGAAAGGGAGGGATGATTTTGTTTTGAAACCTCCAAAGGCATGAAAGTGCAATGGAATCCCTTAAAAGGAACTGCATTTTGGAAGCATCGAAAGAGGATTCTTGCTTGCTTTAAGTTTCAGTGCTTCCAATCACAGTGAGAGCTTGCAAGACAAAGCCCTCTTCAAACAACCGAACAGATGGATTTTTTTTTTTTAATGTAAGATTTTTTTTCTTTGCCAGGGGCTGGATTTACAAGTGACTGAAATAATGGGCATATGGTAGTCAGCTTGCCAGATAAGTTGGTATTGCATTAATATCATGGCCTTAAGCTCTTCTTCAAACAACTTCATTAAATACTACTGGCCAATAGCCTTGCCTTTGAAGTACAGCTTTCTGGTTTTATTCAAATGAACTTAAAGCAGGGCAGTGTATTCTTTATTCATTCTTCTGGATCTCACAGCTGCCTTCAGAACCAGCAGCCATAGTATCTTTCTGGACAGTCTGGCTGGAATAGGACTTGGGAATACTGGTGTTCAGTTCTTTTGTGGGGACTTATGGCTACTGGCCTTTGGAGTACAGCCAGGTTCCATGCTTCCCCGCACGGTCTTTAACATCTATATGAAAGGGGCATATGGAAGTTGGACAAACGTGTCATCAGTATGCAGATGATATGAAGCTGTATCTCTTATTTCCAGTTACTTATCCTAGGGAGGTGATGGAGGCCCTGAACAGGTGTCTGGAGGCAGTTTTCAGAGGATGAGTGAAACAAGCTATAACTTAATTCCAATAGGATGGAGGCAATGAGCGGGTGGGAAATCTGTTGATCTGGATGGTGTGCACACCTGGGGTCAGATGAGGTTGCACTACCCCTGAGGGTCTAGGTACACAGTTGCCATTACACCCACATCAGACTACGGTAATGTGCTCTGTTTCAGGCTACTTTTAAAGACAGTTTGGAAGCTTCAGCTGCTGTAGAATGCAGTGTTCAGTTGATTGTGAGTTGCCGGAAATTAGAGCGTACTATATGTATTCTATGCAAACTAAACTGGTTAGAATATATTTCTGGACTCAGTTTAAAATCCCAGTAGTTATATTTATTAGTCTAAATGGTTTTGGATCATGTTATCTGAAGAACCACATATGCTTATATGAGCCAGTTCAGGCCCTGCATTTAACCATGGGAGAGTGCTCATAAGCTTGGCTTTAAGATCCAGCACAAGTGACAGGACTTTTCAGTGAGGGCCCTGACCTTATGCAGCCTCCCACTAAAGGACAGACTTTTGGCTGTTTTCAAGCAGCTATTTAAAACTTGACTTTCCCAAGCTGCTTTTAATTGGGCAAGGCTGTTGGTCCAAAATTATTATTATTACTATTATTACTTTGCATTTATATTTTCCTTCTTGCAAGGAAACCAATATAAATTATATAGTTTTGCTCCACTCCATTTTTATCCTCACAAAACCCTGTGAGGTAGGTTAGGCTGAGAGTGAATGACTGGCCCAAAGTCACCCAGCTGGCTCCATGGCTGAGTGGGAGCAAGAACCCAGGTCTCCCAGGTCCCAAGTCCAACAGTCCAACCCCCACTCCACACCGGCTCTCCCGTAACACACAACTCTTTAACTGCTGTCATGTTCATTTATATTATGATATTAACATTTTGTGGTTTGAATTATTTTATAAAGCTCTAAAGTGCACTGAGAAAGCATCTAGTTCTGATATGCAGCATATAGATAATGAAATAACAAACTTCATTTACGATGTGTGTAATGAGACTTTTTCCATGACTTGCTAATTTACTACCTGTGAGCAACATGTTATTGAATTAAATCTGGCTGAGCGTTAAAGCATATGTCACCTCTCTTCCACCTGCCCTCTGAAAGTATTCAGCCCAGAAAACCTTGGTCTATACCACCATATTTTATATAAGAGGTGTATACATTGTCAGGATCACTATCACAGAAAGAAAACCACTGTGCATGGTATAAAAGCTGCTGTTTTCTTCTATACAATTTGGAATATGTAGGCAGCATATTCAAGGGCTGATAGGCTAAAAGCACCCAACCACTATTCATTTTAGGAATTACAGGATAATTGCTCACCGGAGTCATGTTATGTGCAGGTTAACGGCAATACAGAGTCTGTGGCACTAATGCTGATGGGGTGGGGAAAGATAAGGCGTGCTGTTTTGCCATTCTGGTACCTGCAGACTATGCGTTGTGTCTAGAATTCAGCTGGATTCATTGCACTGACAAAGTGGACTTTACTAGCTTCTCTTTCCAGTGCAGCTCCTTGGATAGGCTCTACAGACAGTCAGGAGACACTTCTGTGTGGGTTGAACTTTGAGGTGAGGGCAGGGGGAGATCTCCAAAAATCAGATGGAGGGACCTTCTGTGAGCAGAAACCTTACTTGTGCCAAAGGTTCCATCTTTTCACAGAAGGCAGATCCTAGATCCATCCGCACATATATATTTTGTTGTAATCCTTCCATAGAATAATAGAATAGTAGAAGTGGAAAGGGCTTATAAGGCCATTGAGTTCAGCCTCTAGCTAGTGCTGAATGAGGGGCGGGGCAATACCTCATGTGATTTGGAAGCTTTGCATTTATTAATGGAGCCCAGAATAGGATTTGCTTTTTTGGCAGCCACGTCACATTGTTGGCTCATATTAAACTTGTGATCTAAAACAATTCCAAGATCCTTTTTGCTTGTGGTATCGTTGAGCCATGTATCTCTAATCTTGTAACTATGTATTTGGTTCCCTTTTCCTAGGTGAAGAACCTGGCATTTGTATTTGGTTCGCTTTGAATTGTATTTGGTTGCTTTCGGCCAAGCGCAGAGTGCCACAGGTTGCTCACAACTTCACAGGTGCCGCTAAAATTCACAGGTGCTGCTCCCCGTGATTACATGGATTGCTTGTGCAGCCCTGCCAGCGCTGGACACTTTCCATTTTAATGGCTGTGCACTGAGTTGCCCCACTGGGTCTGCATGAAGCTGCCAGTCAGACATGCACTGAAAGGCATTGGATGCCTGCTTCAAGTCTTAGACAACTGCATTAATTGCAAGAAGCAAAAGTGATCTTAGCAACACTGGAGCAACATTAAATCAAATAGATAAACACAAGGCAGGTCCAGCCCACCTTGCATACAACATTATCTGTACAGATACACCAACTGCTTTTTCCTTAAATGGAATATCCTTATACCAGGTAGAGAAGGAAACTATGCCATGCTTTGAAAAGCTTCTTTTCTCCATAAAAAGGCATGTTTTCTGTCTTAATTAAAGAAGTTGCACCCATCTGTTAGTCAAGAGAGGACCGCAAAAAGAAAAGAAAAAAAGAAACAGATGTAAGCAGGCATTCGGTGATGTGCTGTGATTCAGTTAGGTACGCACCATACAGCCTGTGTCACAGAGCAGAAGGCTGTGCAAGTGGCTGTTCATGCCTCACCAACAGCATCAGCTCTTGTCAGGTCAATCTGATGTGTGCTTGCACTGCATCGTCTGTCTGCAGTTGCATTAATTTTCATGATCTGGGAGAGAGCACTTCATCCAAGCCCAACTGAACTGCTTATGGCATGGTTGCAATTCCTAAGTCGTTTGCCTGCTGAATAACCCCAAGGAAAGGAGAACAGTGACAAAAAGAACACCAAGCAATACAAAAACGCTGTCTGGCTTCCTATATAACTGCAAGAACAGCCTCATGCCAAAGCCCTGTCAATACCCTATTTGCAAAGAAAAGAATTGTTTCTTTTCTGTGCCATATATGCAAACAAAAAGAGGCAGCAATGCATCAGAGCAAAGCCCTGCGAAAGGGAAAATAGGTATTCTTTTATCATTCCTTACAATTGTATTTTAAGGTTGCCACTTGGTTCTAAATTCTGCCTTGGTTCTAGAACATAATCCCTTCAATGTGTGTTTGTATAACCGAATTCATACCTTGTCTACAAGGGCCTAGCTACACATTCAGGGAATACAGCTGAAAAATTAACCTCAATCCTATGCTGAAATGTAAAGGTGGGAGGGACTTAATGCACAAACATCACTATTTCTCCATCCTTACTTTCCCCCAAAAGCCACCTCACCTCACTTCCCTTCAATCTTCTCCTGAGGAAGAAGTCCTAGTCTACAAGCCCCATGGAAAATATAGGGGGTGATTTTGGAGGTGGGGGAAGAATTCATCCTCTTCTGCTTTTTAAACTGTCTCCCATTTGACCAGAAATTCACCAGCAATGTGCATTCCAATGTAGGCTGTACTGCTGTCACATCTAGTTAACTACTGAACTAATTTGGGTTAACTAAGGCAGTAAATTTACTCTGATGTGATTAAACAAGTGCCAGCCCCCAGGGTGGGCATACACTTTTGAGTTTAAGAGTGGTTTACTGCAGTTCTACTTAATTTAATTGGAGGCAGACCCAGCCAAAAAGGGAGACTGAAATAAGTGTCCTCACAGAGATGTTATCAATTTAATGAAGTGCTTTCAATAAATAGTTTAAATTAAACTATTGGTGAGTGAGTGTGCATTTATTTTTACAATGCAATTCATTTTTTAAACACAAATATTTATGGATGTGATCCACTCTTGCATCTTTATCAAAGAACTTCCATGAACGTAGATTAATGTATGAGCACAATGACACAAATTATGATGTACTAGGGATAGAAACACCGATTCAAATGTTTATGGTCAGGTTGTCAGAACCCCAGAAATTGCTATCCCCACCCCTGTGTGTGTTCATATGGAATATCCCTGTAAGCTACTTAGCTTCAGCAATTGGGAATATAGAAGAGTAATAATGGATTAAGGTTCTTTTAAAATGAAAAGATTCCATTTTACATAACTGAGGCTTTTTTTTAAAGGAATTTGAATTTGTATATGCAAAACTGGGATAGAAATATTCTGCTAGGACAGCACAGTCTTGGTAATGGTTCTACTAACTTTTCTTGCTGAATTACATGCATCAGAAGAAAAGCCTTTTTCTTGCAGCTTTCAACCTCTTCAGGGTATATATATAATTATATATCTCTCTCTCTTCGAAGTGTAAAGTAGCCTTTAAAAATTCAAGTGAATACTGAAGATACGTAGAGAAGGCAGCAACCTTTCCGCAACTCAGGTTGCTTTACTTAACATTTGAGGGTAATTGGGGTTTGGCTCGGGGATTGTCTTTTAACGTGCAAACTATTAAATGAGTTTGGCTCAGAAAAGCAATACTGTCAAGAACTGAAGAGGCTACATGTAGGATGATGTGAACTTGGAATAGAGGAGCGTCTCAGTTGTCATGTTTTGCACTGAGCAACAATTAATCAACCAATGGATGTAAGAGTCATTCTGTACATTCACAGTGGGCAGAGGATTATGAATGGAAACTGTCCAGTGTGTCTTCATCTCCCATCTATCCCTGTCCCATGCTCAGATGTGCTCCGCACACAGCAATTCATCCTCCTCCTTGTGGCACCTCTGACTAAAGACAGCTGTTTGGGGATGAGTGTAATGGCAAGTCATTAATGGGCTATTAGTTTTTTAGAGAAGGATCAAGTATACAGGGCAGGCTGTACTGCGTATGTTGCTTTACAGAGCTTTACTGATATATCTTTGTCAAGGCCTGTAGCATCTCTGTACTTGACAAGACAGCTGCAGGACTCACATCTGGTTTGATGGATTCACATGCATGTCAGTCACTGCACCACCGATCTGCACATGCATTTAAGCACCAGTTGGCTGTTATTCGTTCATCAAGCCACCTACCTTCAAATCCTGCCTGTTAATTTCACTGCTGGCTCATGCACCAAGCTCTCAGACTCTATTTCTCATTATATATGAAAGAATATAAATTTTCCTGATGACCAAACAACAATGTCAGCTTCTTAGGATTCTATCAGAGAGACACGAGAGGGTTGAAAATATAAAATAAACCTCTGTCAAATCAGAATTTGTAAAGATAAGCCAGGAGGCAGATGTTTCGACACCAAATGTCCTAAAAGGAAGTGTAGGTCAGGATAACTATGTACAAAAAGTAACCAAATGTGTTCTGTTACTAGCCATTACCAAAAGCTAAACATATAAATCTGCTGTACATGATGACTGTGGCAGCTGGACCCAACTGGAGAAAGCATCACTCCATATTGTTTGTGTGCACCAATATATTTATATATAAATATATTATATATTTATATATAAAAGAGGCATTTTACATAGAAATCAATTTGCTGGTGTTGCCTGTCTCTAACAGTCAGACAATGAACAAGAGGGACTTTTTTGTCCTCAGCCCTGAATAATCATTGCCTCAACCTCATGGAAATATTGGAACTTGGGGCACCTGTTTCAGGGAGCAGTGGGAGCGCCTTCTTGTACTGCAGAGCATGTGTGGTTATCTCTCAGGAGCATCTGTCTTTCACTCTGAGAGGTGACTTATAAATAATGAAATAGAAGTATATACTGATTATGTATGACAGAGGTGAAAATCTCTTAGATTTTTTTTAAAGGCTAAGCTGTGTTGAGAATATGGCTGTATTTTTAATGGCATTTTAAATTTTTAAAAATGCCTTTAAAACATTGCCTTTTTGTGGGGGGTGCCCTGAAAGTAAAAATGAGACCAGAGAAGTTCTGCAAGATGGAAGCAATGGTCCAGCTCATCCAAAATTATATTTCCAGCAGCAACTAGTTGCCTCCTTGTGGGAATCCCACAAGCAGTACATAAGCACAAAGACCTTTGTCCCCACTGCCCAGTAGCTGGTATTCAAGAGGTATACTACCGCTGAACATGGAGGCTTCATTTCTCATGGCTTATAGCTGTTGACAGAATGATCCCAAGGCCCTGGAAGCCCAGAATGCCCCCAGGTGCAGTGTGTACTTTTTTGGAAGTGTCCAGCACACTGCAATGGAGAGCTGCTTTTGTGCCTGTGATCTGGGGAGCTTCTAGGGGAGACTCACGTTGACTTTTGCACTTCAGGGAAATTAAGATGTTGGGTCTGATTGCAGCTTTACTCCGTAGCTTGTGCCAAATCTGAGATTTAAAAACAAGAAGGAGTGAAAGTTCTACTTTCTGGTAAGGACTGAGCATGGAGAAAGAGAGAGTGCATGCACACAGGTGCAAGAGGAGGAAGATCAAAGCAAGAGAAAGTTAGAGACTGGGGTGGGATGGAGGGGCAAGAGTGAAGAGAAAGCAAACACAAGGGAGAGGAGATTGAGAAGAACCTGGGTTTACTCAACACAATAACACACACTCAAGGGTTGAGAATTGCTCAAGTGTGGGTTGTTGCTGAATTGGGGGTTGTTTTGGGGCTGTGAACTGTGGGTTGTTCACCATGGGGTTGTTGTCCCAGCTGGGCTTTTCAGAAAACATGAGAACTCATATTTCAACAACTCCTGGTTCAAAAGCACACTTTCAACCTTTGCGTGTTCGTTATTGTGCGGAGTGATCCCAGTCACTGAATGGTACTGAGAAAGGGGAAAAGAAGAATGAAGGAGAGAAAGTGTGTGAGAAACCAGGAGACCGAGTGAGCAGGAGTTTATGTTGGACAGGCAAAGGGTATCTTGTCTAGGGCCCCACTGACCCAAACACCACCACAGACTAGTCTTCCAGGAGTGAGTATACAGATGGTACATGAAAATTATTACTAAAGAAAATTGTGCTATAGTGTTACAGAAAATGCTGACACCATCAATTAGGCATTTTTATACACAGGTGAAACTCCACTGGATGTCCCTGAACTATGGTCCACTTCCATCTGCCATTGTCTTGAAATATTTTAGCGCTTAATGCAACAGATGGATAGAAGCAAGGGTGCGACACTGGTAATGCTGGTGCTATTGTCATGCCTTTGCAGAAGAGATATAGGTGGATGGAGGCTGCAAACAAGAAGCCTTGTAAGAGGTACAATGCTTAAAGATAAAAATAAAGATGACACTTAACATCACTGACAGGCCCATGCATCTGAGGGATGATGGTGATGGTTAATCCTGCACACCCTGATAACAGTCTGAGCCACTGTTAAGCTGAACAGGGGACTGCACAGCCTCCGAACAAAATTGAAATGTGCTGCACGGGTGGCTGATTTTCTTCCCTGTCATTCAGCAGGGAAGGAGGCCAGAGACCGAGGGAGAGAGAGAATGTGAGAGAGACCGTTCTTTTTCTACTGCTCTGGAATTCTAGTCTGAGTCACTCAACCAAACATTAATTTCCAGGATTTAAATTATCCCTTTGATAAGTGGGGTGTGATTGCGGAGTCTGCCAAACCTTCATCTCGTACTAGCAAAGGGTGTTCTGTCTCTGCTCCCACCTCTGTCTCTCTCATTTGGTTTTAATCATGATAAGTCTGCTGTAACTTGCTTCATAAGACAGACAATACAGCCCTAATTTAGGGCTCTGACATCACAAAGATAAACCTGCAATCTGTTTTCAGAACACTAAGATAATATTTCCCCTCCCATTAACTATTTGTGACAGCGTGGATTCCCCACTGCCCTCCAGCTACCTAAGGGCAGGCAATTTTGATACACAGCCTTAATATAATTAGAATTTGCTCTGGGGTTGGGTTGGTGGGTTTTTTTTTAAGAACTGTTTTTTTTTTTAAACTGAACTGCCAAGTTTCTTCTAACTTGCTTCCTCTTTGAACACAAAAATATGAACATTTAGGTTTGTTATGCTTTGGTTGAAGAAAGGGGAGCAAAGAGTTTGCGTCGGCAGCTTGGGCTTTGTACAGATGCACACTAAAATGGTGCAGCTGCAGGATTTTGTTGCTGTTGTTGCTTTTTGCTTTGGCGTCTGCTTTCCTTCCGTTACTCATGAACTAACACACATAGCTCAGGATCAAAAGCTGATGGTTACCCCTCCTCCCAAAATCTCTATTTTTTCAGCATCCTGAGATGTGGTCCCTCTTTTTCATAGGTTGTATTGGATGCTTTCCAGTTTTTCAGGCATCCATTCACAAGTATACGCTTGGTGGTTTAATCAAAAGTTTGCTCAGTTTTTTTCTTCTTCTTTTAGGCTTTTTATTGGAGGGGGCTTGGTGGTGGGTGGATGGGGAAGCTGCTGGACCCAGGAGCTGCTCAATCAGAACTGTGTACGGCCCTGCACCGAGAAGCGAAGGGAGTTAGTTAAATAGGCAAAACTGCCAATTTTCATGGGAAGGACAAGTGGCTGTAGTTAAAATGAAATACTACTGACAATAAGCTTGTTATTTCTATCATTGTTGATCCAGATAACACAAAAGGTGCTGAACAATCACATTTTAATGCATTTATTTAGAATTTTAAATTCCTTATATTAAAAAAATGTACTGATCAAGAGAAAATGGTAGGTTAGCATTTCCTAATAATATATATTATTTATTTATTTATTTAGGAAATTTCTATGCCACCCCATTCGCCGAAGCCTCGGGGCGGCTCACAAAACATCACTTAAAATATAATACACTATATTAACATCAGGCTTCAGTGTTGGTGAACACCCTGCACATTGGAATAGGAAGGGCTTGACATGCCTTAATCTGAATGGTCATTATGAGCTTTTCTGCAGGAGGCAGTATCCTGCTTTTTTGTTACCTAACCTATAGGTTGCACTATAGTTTAGCAGAATAGCATAAAAACACAAGTAAAAAGTGCGTTCTTTTAGAATTAAAGACTATAAAATCTCCAGGCCTCTAATCCGTTTTTTAAAACATGATCATAAGCTTACAGATACACATATGTCCATGTCACCTGCCCCCAAATCTGGAGTAGCTCTGCCAAAAATCCAATTTTTAAAAGTCAGGCTTCTTTTTAAGCCTGGATTTTGATACCAAGCTGTCAAAACTAATAGTTCCTGTAAAGCTTGCACTTTTCAGTTCCTGAGAACTTGAGAGTCTCATGAAAAGGTGGGAAACTACAAACTGAGAAGGGTCAGGTCCAGCAACTGTAACTGGAAGATCTCACGCCGAAGGGGGTGATCTACTGGCCAGCCCCTTTCATGAGTAAAGATCACTTGTAGTTTTGCTTTCTCTTGACAGCTTCTTTTAAAGAGTGATGTGCCTCCTGATCACTTTATAAGGGCTGTCGCTGCCTGTCAGCTTGGCGACTGCAAAAAGAAAACTCTAAAAGGGGGAAGAAGCCAGGGTGAGCAAAAAGGGTTCCTGAACACAGTGGGGACAGGGGGCAAGGCAGCTTCAGTCAACATATCCCCTGGAGGACCAATGGCAGGGTGTGTGTGGGTGTGTGTGTGTGTGTGTGAAAGGAACGTGGGACAACCCACAACTATCTGTTGTGCACACTGTGGAATTTTCTGTGAACAACTAAATCAGTGTTGGATATGCACAGGATGACTTAGCATGACATGCAGATCTGGTCAGTTTCTTTTAAATCAAGCGGGTAAATACAGATGCCTTTTTGTTAGCATTCATGGTGGTTTTTTTCATTTCCATGACAACAGTGAAGACAATGATGGTGCAGCAGGCTGTCTGTGAGCTAGGCGAGCTGCAACCTCATTGTGCAACTGAAGCACGTGTAGCAAAAGTAATCAGTAATCTACCACTTTTGTGAGATCTTATCTGATTATGATCTGCAGGAGGGAACCACAAGCCTATTTGTTAGAATGCATGTGCCAAAAATTGGAACTCTGTGCAAAGCGTATGAATGAGTCATTTGACATTTTCAAGTTGACTGAAGTCATTATGCTCTATTTACTTCTCATTTTATGTACTGGCCACATTCACACACTAGCAGGACAGGACTCCCCACCCCCACCTCTCCTGCATGTTGCACATATGCAAAAATGCAAGGAGAAGCTGGTTAAAGCTTGATGCCATGCGTATCTGAGACCACCTGCTTGAGAGTGAACAGGGTGAGCCCTAGACCTTAAATTGTCCTGGATGGGCAGTCATCTGTTCTCATTTGCCTTTCCTCCACAGTGACTCTGGGGAGGCGTGCTAATGCAATGGTGCAGCACCTGGTTTGCATACAAAATGCCCCAGGGTGAATCCCCGGCTGTTCTGGGTGAGGATAGGAAAGGATGTTGCCTGAAACACTGAAACAGCAATCCCTGTTAGCAGTCCCTAACAAAGAGCCTGCAGGTGCCCCATAGACTCCAGTGGTGTGCACAAAGCTTTACACTCGCTGTCCTTAAGACTGACCACTTCACTGCTCACTTCTCCTTCCAGAAACATATTAGTCCAACACAGATCCCTATGGAACTCCACTGTTTACCTCTCTCCATTGGAAAATTTACCATTCCTTCCTACTTTCTGTTTTTTAACCAGTTCTTGATCATTAAGTGGCCTTCCTCTCTTATTCCATGACTCAAGAGTCTTTGTCAAGGGACTTTGCAAAAGCCTTTTGGAATTCAGATTAATGAAGTTTACTGGATCACCCCTGACCACATGTCTATTGATATGAAGTTAGTAAAACAGGGCTCACTGCCGCAGAAAACATGTTGATTCTATCTCAGCAGGGCTTGTACTTCAATCTGCTTACTAATTTTATCTTTAATAACACTTTCAATTAATTTACCCAGAAGAGATGTTAAGCTAAGCCGTTTGGAATTTTCCAGATTCCCCAGGATACCTTTTTTAAAAAAAACTACATGGGTGATTCTTTAGTTCTCTGGTACAGAGGCTGATCTTAAGGACAAGTTACATATTTTTGTGAGAAGGCCAACAATTTCATGTTTGGGATCCTTAAGAACACTAGAATGGATACTAGCTGGGCCCAGAGGACAGATGCAAATAGTTCATCTGCTTATATTTCCTTTGTGCAGGCTGTTTTGTTTTCCTCATTTGGGCAAGACTTCCAGTTTTTCAAGGAAGCCTTATTCCCTCTAATTGCTTCCTTGACACTGTTCATGAACCATGATCGTAACCTCTTGGACTTGGTGCTGCCTCCCCTCACTTGTGGTGTACATACCGTCTCAGTTTCTATTATTGTAGTTTTGCATAATCTCCAAGTATTTTGAATGAATTTAACTCTACTGATGTCCCCTTTCAACTTCCTTTAACCAGTTACCAGACGTTCCTATTTTGAAATAAAACCCAAATTGGATGCTTCCCAGTTCCTGTCAGCTCCCCCCACCCCAACTTTAGTCTAAAAGCTGCTCTGCTGCCTTTTTAATGGTTTGTGCCAGCAGTTCCATTTTGGTTCAAGCGGAGTCTGTCCCTCCTGTACAGGCCTAGCTTGTCCAAAATGTTCCCCAGTGCCTGGCAAACCCTCACCCCTCACCCCTCATCTCTACACCACCATCTTATCCATAGGTTGAAACTCCTCAGCTTTGCCTGTCAAGCTGGCACTCCACAAGGAACACACAGCATATCAAGAAAGCCACCTTGGTGGCCATGGATTTCAATCTTCTACCTAGCAACCTAAATCTAATTTCTAGGACTTAATGACTATGTTTCCCCTTTTCACTGATACCAATATATTATTTTATAACAGATATAACAGGTATATTTTATTTCTCACTCTCCAATCTCATGTATTAATATATAATATTAACAAGGACCATGATGACCACTGACTCTACTCCAGAACTACCTACAATACTATCCTGATGGTTTGTGGTATCTGGCAGGTAATTACCATGTGGTCTACATACCCAGCACAAATCCAGCTATGTATTCAATGACAGAAGCCTTCACTACCACAAGCCCTGCACCCCACAGGCACATCCTCAATGTGAGAGGATATTTGCTTGTCTTCTGAGGAATGGATTTCTTCTAAGGGATCATTTCCCTCTTCCTCAGAATGATGTCCTCCTTTCTTGGGTCTCCTTGGGATTCTTGGGATTTTTCATGACACCCTAGCAGATGGGCCCACTGCCATTTGATCCTTAAGGACTTATTGGCTGACATCTCTGCTTTTCTTAGCTTCTCCAGAAACTTTTCTTAGCTTCCTGGCATGAACTTATCCCCTAGAAGCCAGGAACTCAACACACAGAGTATCCTGCCAGCAGATAGTATTCCATGTGGCACTTAGAGCAATATGCCTGGATCGGCCTTCATGTCCTTGCTGGCAATTTTCATAACTGGCTTAATTTAGAAGCATTGGGTTTGTTTCTCTGAACAAAAGTTCTTTATTGTGGTTATTAATTACAATTTCTGTAGGCTTGAGTTTATATGCAATCTTGTGTAAGCTTAGGGGGTTGTAGGCTTAATGAAGCACAATTCTATGTAAGTTCAGACAGAATTTGGAGCCAGTGTGGTTGCAGTGGTTAGAATGTCAAACTGGGAGCTGGGAATTCTAGTCTCACTCAACCATGAAGCTCATTGGGAGACTGCGGGCCAGTCATGGACTCTCAGCCTTACCTACTCACAGGGTTGTTGTAAGGATAAAATAGAGAGAAAGAGAACCTTATAAGCCACTAAAGGTTCCTTGCAAAAGGAAGAAAGATGGTATATAAAAGCAATCTTCTACTACTACTATTACTGGGTTTTCTTCTGCTGAAACGTACATAGGATTGCAATGTTAGTCCCATTTTACATTTTTACATTGGAAACAGTAGATTTCAGCATGTATGTTCTCTTTTCTTTTTTCTGACTTGGAAGTCCAATGCCCAAAATATAAGCCATTTTTCCTGTCCTATTATGGAGAAACTTGCCCTCTCAGGAACTAATAACCTGGATGAACTTCACCTGCTTCGCCACATGCTGAAAGTTTTTATATTATAGCAGACATGTTTCATCTAATGAGGTGCAGTTCCCTCATTTTTCCCCAAGTTATTCACAATTCTTTGTCATCTTTTCTGGCTTCTTTCTTTCTGTTCCCTTGTACACTCTGAAAATAAGTTCTTTCTGACTTTTTTTAGTCACTGAGGTACTTTGGGAAAGGCAGTTTTTATGTGATATAAAATTGGGCCAAGATTTCAGAGGAGCCCCCAAATATGACAAAAAATTTTAACATGTTATCTTCCAAACATAATGTCATAAGTTATCATCCAAACTAGTGATGATCTTTAAGTAACTCATATACTAACATAGAGCAGGTGCTGCTATGAAATATTTACAGTCCAAAAACAATCCTTGACACATTTCAAGCAATGTGCTCTTCATCTGAAGTAAAACTCAAGAATTATTTGCATCACAGTCCTATAGGCATGTCAGCTCAGAAGACCTGTACAAGATTGTACTCTTAATATCAGTAATATGTATTAAATCTCAATATTCACAAAATTGTATGACTAATAATGAAAACCAAACACCCAAGTTTTGTGTAATAATACACATTAAACACTTGTAACAATGACCGTAATACAAATTCTCATAAGGGTAGAAATATCACTAAAAAGATCATAAAACAAAAAGAGTCAGGACAATATTGTAAAATAAGTTACGAATATTGTGAATCCATTTACAATGACTCTTTTGTGATTGCTTTTATTTATTGTTTTAATGATGAAATTGTCATATGATGTTATGTTCTGATTAGCAATGTCTACATTTTATGGCACTGCTTTTCTCTAAACTGTTTTGGGATGGTATTTAAAAGCAACAAACAAACAAACAAATAAAATCAATCCACTTAATCCATTATTCCAAATCAAAAAATAAGAAACCTATTCATCCTTGAAATGAACTTAAAACAACAGTAAGCTGTGGGCTTTTCTACACTAAACCTTTCTTTTTAGTTAGGCTGTATCTGTACTGGATTTTAGTCCCTGTCATTTTGCAACCCACAATCCACACTAAACTCCTTTTTCTCAGAGGCTGTAATGGGATTTTCCTTCCACGTAAAGTAGGTGGTCTGTGACAATGTGCCCAGGTGTCATTTCCTTGCCCTTCACTTTCCTCCCCCGTTGTTCTGCATCCCTCCCACAGTACCTTTTCTCCATTCTGGGCATGTGCATCCTGAGCATTAGTGTAACTTGTCTGTGTGCACCACTTCCCTCTCTATATAACTGGAAATGTGTTTTTTGAATTCCGTCATTTAGATAGAATATGTGGTTCTCTTAAATGAATACGCTTACAACTTTCTGCTCATTTCTCAACAAGTGTGGCTGCTGGAAAAGGGCTACTGGTGGGCAACTTACAGCAGAGTGAGCAGACTCACCTGTTCCTGCCTTAGAAAAAGAAAGAAAGCCTCAGAGCCCTGGAATCACAAAGCGTTTTCACACAATGACGACACAATAACCCATATTCAAGGGTTGTGTTTGGTTGTCTATGGTTTGTCATTAAACCATACATTATTGTTGCAATGTGGCTATCATGTAGTCTGGTCACATGTGCACTAACAAGCCATGCCTTTTTAACCAGAACCCATAAAGAGAACCTATGGTTTGTGACTAGTTTATGAACTGTGGGTTGAGTTCATGTGGGCTGAGATAACAAACCATTATGGTTTGTTATCTCAGCTTGGTTCAGACAGCATGATAACACCTATTTCAACAGCAACCCATGTTTCAGCAACAACCCACATTCAACCCTTGAGTGTATGTTACTGTTTAGTAGGAACCCAGTTGGGTTTTCTTCATGGATACTTTGTGGTTAATAAGCCATATTCATAACTGGCTATGGGGCTATACAAATGCGATAAATAAATAAAATAGTTTGTTAGTGCAGTTGAGTTCAGAGAACATGATGACTCATACTTTTTATATTGTATTTTTTGGATTTTTAATGTTTATATTTATTGTAATTTATTGTTGTAAGCCGCCCCTACTTCAGTACAACCCCTAGTTCAATGGCAACCCACATCCAACCCAAACTTAGCCCTTCGGTATGCATTATTATGTTGTCTAAACCGTTTACTGTAATATTTTTGAATTTACAGCCCTTGCACAAGTCTCTTCTTAAATACAATATACAAACAAGGTTCAGTATATTGAAATATATGTGTGTGTGTATGACTTTATTTCAAGAGGTGGCCCTATGAGTTTTGGTTCTTCAGGGGCCAGTTTTAATACATAATTGCTAGTGGGTTCTCTGAAAAAGATGAAGCCTCTGATTGGTCTCACTCTCCCTTGAAGTCATAAGATTGCTGTCAAAATGGATATGTAGAAAAAGAGAATATGCATGTATATAATGCAAAAAAAAAAAAAAAAAAAAAACAAAAAAAAAGAAAAAATTAAAAAAAAAAAAAAAAGGAAAGATAAAAAAAAAAAAAATGCATAAAAAAAAAAAAAAAAAAAAAAAAAAAAACTACCTGAAATGCTGGCTGCTTTATGACCAAGAAAATGAGGTAGGTTATATCCAGGCAACCTGGGAAAATAAATCAAAGGAAATACTGACTTAAAGTGAGAATATATGTGAGCATGCAACATAGTGAATGAATGCAAAATACGTTCTTTAGTTTGCAAAACAGCATATAACTTTTACAGTGTGAGTGGAATTTGACAGAGATTTAAAATGTGGTAAAATTGTGATAAAATTTGCCAATATATGGCATCCCAAAATGCAAATTGAGAAAAGTAAAATATATATTTTGAAGTCACATTATGCCACCCAATCCAAATAAAGTGGCATTTGGCTTGCTCAGCATAACAGAGTGATCCTTTAGTAATTTTGGTTGCAATCCTATCCCACTGAATTCAGTTGGACTTCTGAGTAAATATATAGAGGATTGTGCTCTTAAACTGCAGTCCTGTGCTTGTTTACCTGGAAAAAGTTCCTTTGAGTTAAATGGGATGTACTTCCGAAGAAGCATGCACAGAACTGCACTCCCTCTCTTATTTTTACAATATCATATAGTGGCAGTGAAGGGTTCACAGATGTTTCTACTGAAAGATTTCATACCGACTAAGATCTTCTGCAGAAAATATATTGTTCGGTGCCGAAAAATAAAATGCGCCTACCGTTTTGTTGTAATACACACACTAATCTACAGCAGCAGCACTCTTTACACCAGTATATATGTTTGTGCTGTATGTGTGTCTTGTTTTGCCATTATCATTCCTAATTTGTAAATGTAAGGACCAATCCTTTGATGTCTCAACAGCAAAAAAGGGGCCAGGGAAGGGAACAATGATCAAAGCACATTCCACTGTGATTGCAAGGATTTGTACAGCTGAGGCAAGACCATACTGGGGAAGGCCCTAACTGCCATGTTTACCTTGCATAGATGTGGATATAGGAATGGCTATATTGGTTGGAGAGGCACTTTTGCTGCCATGGAGCTACAGTATGTCTGTCTGCACAAGCGGATGTGTTGTGTGAGCAGCCTGGGAGGCTACTGGGATCCGTTACAGAGGCGTGGAGACTTTTCGCACAGCATCCTGCAGGAATGCCTGGTGTGGGTCCCTGCCTGGTGTGGGTCCCTGATGCTGTGGCCAGTGTCAGGCACTGCCAGCTGTTCACCAGGGTCACCCTGGCCTAGCGCTGAGCCGAGGGTCCTCGTTGTGCCACCTTACAATGCCTTCCGGCAAGGCTGCTGGGGTCCTCCAGATTCAACAACGGATGTGCATGGTTATTCAGAGAACTGCTTTGTGAGGTGCCCTTGTCTGCTTGCAGATGGTAAGAAGTATTTGCAAAGGCACTGGAACAGAACAGATGGAACCCACCTCCCCACTAGCCTCGCCCAGGATTACTCTGTGGTGAGATCACCACACAGTGATTATGTGCAGGCACAGCTCTGCAGGTCTGCAGGTCTGGGTTAGTAAAAATGCAGGGCTGGCTGCAGTTTTTCAGGGGCCCTGGGAGAAGACCCCTCTAGGAGTGTCAGCAAGCACTAGTGTGCTCACCAGTGTCAGGGGGCAGAGGATTGTGGCAAGCAGCAGCAGCAGGCAGGAGCCGTGCGAAACTGCTGCGTCTAGCCACCGTTTGAGTTGCCTCCAATGCAGTGCCACGCGGGGCACTGTAAGAAAGGGAAATGATGGGTAGTGCTGCAGAATTCGCTTTAAGGGGGGAAAGGGTGAGTTCATCTGTAAGGGGTCCTGGCAGTGGCCCAGTCAGGTGCTGATGCCTGTCCTATAACAAAATATATGACGAGAAACATCTAAGGGGACAGCATCACAAAGCAGTAAAACCAAGCACAGATGTCCTGCTGTAGAGGCCACAGTTATGAATGCCATTGGTAAATGCCATAGTAATTTCCACAGTCCAAGTAATTAGCCAGGAATCAGACTAGATGTGATATTTCTAGGGAGGGAGTCCTTATGGCTTGGTCCCACCACTGTCCTAGTCACAACTGCCTCATCTCTGTGCCTCCTGTTTGCAGTGGGAGGAAATGTCCCATTAGAGATTCTGATTGGGGTGGAGGCAGGAGCAGCGATGTGAGCTCCACTCCTTCCCATCACAGTCCCAACCTGGCTGCCCCTTCACTAGTTATTTATATTTGAAAAACCAGTGAAGCAGGCCCAAACTACCGTATTTTTCCGTGTATAAGATGCTACTTTTTCTTAAAAACATTAACTTAAAATTGAAGGTGCGTCTTAGACACGGGGGGGGGGGGGGGGGGGGGTGGGGGGGGGGGGGGGGGGGTGCTTGGGGGGGGGGGGGGGGGGGGGTGCCAGGGGGGGGTGGCGAAGCGGGGCACACGTGCGCGGCAGCAGCTTGTTCGCTGGAGATAGGTAGGAAAAGTGGGGGGCATCCTATACATGGGGGCATCTTATAGACAGAAAAATACTGTAATTTGGCCACAAGTGACACCTTTTGGAACTACTAATCCAAGATATCATAGCGCATTCTCCTACTTGAGACCTGTTTATACAATGTGTGTTGCACTTATTCCTGCAACTGGTATCTGTCTCCTATACCTGTTGTACTTCATTTTTTTCTTCTCTGTTAAGATATAAGGCAAGAATGCGTTGCTTGAATGGGAAAGATCTGTAAGGATGCGAAGAAAAGACATTTTTCTTTTCATGTGAAGCTGAGATGGTAAATGCATTGAATTTAGACAATTAAGAAACAAAAGCGGGAGGGGAGAATAGGAGACATCCAACATTGCAAAGAAAGCAGCATTTATCTGCCTGCATTTCTGCAGTGTCTTGAATGATGGACTACTGTAAATAGTTACATACAAATGATATATGTTTGTCATCAATAGAAGAAAGAATGTTTTCAGTTAGCAATGGGATTCAGGCAATCTGCCAATATTCTCTTTTATATTTCTATAGAAACAACCTGCAATCTCAGTGCCATAATAGTAATTTTTTCTTAATAATTCTCAAGTTTAGCTTGTTCTGTGGCTATATTTAAATAGTTTATTTCTTTATTAAAAGCTTTTCTATCTCAACGGGACGGCTCTGGATGTCTGTCTGTTACCAATTACATTTCAAAGAAGACTCAGAAACTACAACAACAATTCATTCCTTCATAATTTTACATTTTTGCGGGACACCTTTACAATGTATTTATTTATTGGATTTTCATCCTTGCTGCATTATCCCATAAGACTTCCTTATTGATGATTCTGCTTTGTTGCTAATTATGTTTTCCCACAATATGAATGTAGTGACTGCAGCTTTACTTAGCAGACTACCTAACAGTATAGTCTCTTATATCTAACTTCATAGTGCACCTAGCCATAGACCAATCCTGGGAGCACTAGAACCAGGACTACACATTTATAATACGGATCCCCTTGCACCCAGAGACCACACATCTCATGTGTTATGTTAAAAATAAACAAATTTGAAATTATTCTCTACATTTCTAAAATTATTATGTTCAAGCCCCACAGTTATTATTTTTATTTAACAAAACATCCAGCTTGAAGAAGTCTCTAAACTTTTACTGATTATTTTGTAACTTTTTGGTTGGCCCTCATAACAGTATTATTTTGTCAATATTTTGGTATTTTTCTTGTTATAATGACAACACAGTTTATAAACAACTTCACTTTAAGGTTTAATTTTTCTTGCAGTATTCATTACAGAATCATTATCTTCTCAAAGGCCACCTGGTCACTACAAAATTAATTTTAGTGTCAATCCAGATATGCTTTGCTTGGAAACAAATTACCATTGTAAGCACTGAATCTTTCAAGTATCATAGGCTGCTCTATTGCTTAGTTCCACTTCAAACTAGAAAAAGGCTCATCAGATTTGGTAGATGAGGAAGGGCACATAGGGATGGGGGGGAATGGGGGCATTTGCTAAGAAAGGGTCCAGTTGCAGGACAGTGGAAGATGGCAATAAAAAGGGAAGGCATGCAAACGGAGAATATATGCTCCAATCAGTCTTACTCAACCTAATGCCTAGTGTTTTTGATAATTGGTCATGCTGGCTGGGACTGATGGGAGTTGTCCTCTCAAAGATCAAAACAGCAGCATGCTGGGGAACACTGCCAAAAGTAGGAGGCCAGTCAGGTGAGCCTGGAAGCAGACTGCAAGTCTCTGCTCATCAGTACTCCTTCCCAACATAGTGAACTCAAGCAGGGAAAGCTTTTCTGGCTGTCCTCCCCATGCTTTGCTAGGCCAGAACACCAGGCAATATCCCTGGGGACACGTTCCTTGGGGCCCACAAGGTCTGCTGCCCTTTCTGATTTAATTTTTCAAAAGTTTTAAAAATTGGGAGGCTGGCATACTGCAAAACAAAGTGCAAGCCTCCAGCACCAGTCCCACCTTTATTTTCAAGAATGTTTCCAGCCCACATGTGGCTGCCCAAGGCATTCCTAGAAAAGAAATGGGAAAAAAGAGCATGGTAGGGGACATCTTTGTCTGTTTGTATTTTGAGAAAAGGTTGCTGGAGGAGAAATTGGATTCAAAAGATTTTTTGTTTTGTTTTGGGGTTCAGCCCACACCACAATCTTGTAGGCATATAGAAACAAAGAAACAGAGCAAGTCAGAAGGGGCTTCCTGGGCCATCTAGTCTGACCCCCGGCTCCAGCTGGCTCCGCTCATATTTATGTGCAAGTTACTTTTAGTGTCACCAGTTTGCTTTCTGGATATTGGGACATCACACATGCCATTTTGCAAACAGACAAGCCTTCCCGCACCTCAGCAGCTACTTTCTGAAAGTACTCATGGCATTCTCTTAAAATCCCAAATCTGGCCAATGGCTGAAAAAGATTGGAGACTCTTGGAATATCCAAAGAGTTGGCTTTGGAACATGCCAAAATAAAAGTGCATATATAATAAATAATTTCTATTTGACTGTTTGCAATCAGTGATTGGGACTTAGGTGCAAGGCATCTACTTTATTTTCTGTATGGATTTTCTATATCACATCTTAATGCTTCAAAATATATGTTCAGAATGACTGACTGAATTAGAGCTCCTCTCATTTCTACTTTTGAGCATGGTGCATAACAGGGAGTGTAGGAGGCTGAAAATATAGGGTATGCTCTACCACGGCTAATGGATCATGATGATAAGAATACAATTCTGTAGAATTCATGGACAATTAAATCAGAAAAGTAGTAATGCTACCATTCCTTACCTCTCTAGAATTACTAGAATTACTGCAAGAGATGGAATACATCATATTACCAGAAATAATTGTGTTTATAATTGTTTAGTAGTTTCTTTGACATTTTTTTCAAAATTGTAAACTGCTACGGGAACCTCAGCACAAGGATCCCAAATAAATAACTGATCTGAATGGCTGCAAGGGCCAAGATTTAAGGACATGTATGAACATATTAATTGCCCTTCAGTCAGGTGAAAGATTACTTGTAAAAGCTGCCAAAGCTGGATTTCCCTCTTCTTCTATGAAAAGCTATTTTAAATTCTAACAAAGTTGACAAGAGGAGGAGGAAGATGGGAAGCCGCAATAATCACAACAGGTGAAATCAATGAGTAATTGGCATATATGATGGAAGACAATAATAGAGTGAATAGGCAAATTCAGTGGCATCATTGAGACCATCTTTTAGCAATTACATGTATCAGGAGTTGCATTTGATGGTTGTAAAGGGGACATTAATGCCTGAATTATGAATCTCGTGTATTTGGCACTGCTCTAGACCTTTTTATTCCAGGTGAATCATGGGGCTTTGCTACTGTTTTTCATACTTGATGGCTTCTGCTTCCTCCAAATCAGCAAACTAATTTCTGGGATGGCCACATTACTCCATGAAAACATGTTTTGGGTGGAAGAGGATTAAATTTGTTCTGTCAGAAAACAGTGGCAATACTGTAAGAAAAAAATAGAGCAAATAATGCAAAACAATATCAAAAAGAGATGATTTTTCATTCCCACGGGGTAGAAGAAGCAGGGTCAGCAGCTGGATGAACTGCTAACACAATTGCAAGACATTGCACTTTAATGTGGGGAAAATCAAATCACACCCTCACATTTTAAAAAAGAGAATTTACATGAAAGAAAGGTCATTTGGAAGCTCTCTAGCTTACCTAAATCTCTGTTTTTTCCACTGCAATAATGGGAGCAAGACAGATAGCATCACTCACACTGGTGCAGAAATGATGGAGAGTACTAAAAGACTAATCTCTTCTACTCTGAACCGTGTTACAAAACTGAGCTAAAACTCAAGCCATGAAAAGTAAAACCATGGAAAAAGATGAATTACAACTGTAACAGTGATGCCCATCCACTCTGAATGGCTTTTTTGTACTGAAAGTGCTGGCCTATATACAATACACAGAAGCCTCCCTACTGGATAAATGAGAATACTCTCTCCTTACTGCCGCTCCCCACTCCCTTGCCCCAGTTAGGTTATGCTACACCCCTTGCATGACTGTCTCCTTTAAATATACTGTGCTTTGTAATTTGCTAGATTGTTACAATTAAAAATAAGGAAAGTTTGTTCAGTGGGCTAGAATAAATAGCCCATTTATCCTTCTCTGAATGTTATTACCCTTGGTGTAAATAAGTCATTTGGTCAGTTTATAATCCCGTATGTGTAGTGACAGGCTTTCCACTAGTGCCCAGCTTATTTTGCCCAGCATTTTCAAACTTTACAAGTAGATTCTACATTGTCTAACTTTGCATTATGCATTTACCTGCTCATAGCTTGAATTAATGTTGACTACATACTAATAAGGATATGCAGGTGCTGAGTTATAACAGCTACGCAGTCAACATGAGGGTACTGAGAAATAAGTGGTAGGTATTAGTACATGGAGAACCCAAGGTTTTTAGAAGCAGAGAAATATTTAGGGAAAAGAAACTCTCATAGGACAACACGATCCCTCCCTGCCAAACATGTGGTCACAATGGTGAGGGTCAGCTGGGGAGGAGGAGGAAATGTGGTGTGTGAATGGAATAGAATGTCCTGAAAGAAGGAATGGCTGGTTGGGATGCTGAGCAGAGCAGAGGAAGAGCCACACTGTGCCAGACCAAGGGTCTGTTGAGTCCAGTATTCTGTGTGCAGAGTGCCAACCAGGAGTACATAGGAAACCCACAAGCAGGACATGAACGCAGCAGAACCCACCTGCCCAAATCCCCCAGCAACTGATGTACATAGGCATACAGCTATCAGCACAGACCTTGCATAATGTTGTACGCCTCTCTCATGTCTCCCCTTATTAGTCTTTCTTCTAAGCTAAGCCATCCCAAGTATTGCAATCTTTCTTTATAGGGGATTTGCTCCAGCATTTTGATATTTTTAGTTGCCCCTTTCTATACATTTTCCAATTCTATCGTACCCTCTTTTAGGTGAGGTACAGAGAACTATACGCAGTATTCAAAGTGAGATTTCACATAGATATGATGTTACGAGTTTTAGGTATTTCCAAATTATGCCTGACACAGAGTTTGCCATTTTTACAACAGTTGCATTCTGGGTCAGCATTTTCATTGAGCTGTCCACCACAGTCCTGTGATCTTGCTTGGTCAATCACTGCTAGCTCAGATTGTATTAGTGTATGCTTGGAATTCGGATTTATTTTCGCCCAGTGCATATTCCTTTAATCTTACTTGTATTGAATCACATCTGCCATTTTGATACCCATTCTCTCAATTTGGAAAGGATCCTATTGGAGTATCTTTCAATTCCTTTTTGTTTTAATCACCCTAAATAATTTGCTATTGTTAGCAAAGCTGGCCACTTCACTGCATGCTACAATTCCAGATCATTTATGAATAAACTGAAAAGCGCTGGCCCAGTACAGATCCCTACGCAACGCCATTGCTTACATTGCTCCATTGGGAGAATTTACCATTTAGCCTTACTCTATACTTTCTGTTATTTAATGAGTTACTGATACATAAGAGGACCCACCCTTTTCCCATGACTGCTAAGTTTGCTCAGGAGTCTTTGGGAAGGGACTTTGTCAAAAACATTTTGGAAGTTCAAGTAAACTATTTCTATCCTAACCCTAAGCCCTGTCCATATATTTAGTGACACTTTGAGGTTAGTGAGACAGGACTTAATATTGCAAAGGCTACATTGATTCTTTCTCCTCCTATATGCTTATTAATTTTAATAATTTATTTCCTGCCCTTTTCCTACAAAGGGCTCAAGGCAGCTTACATCTCCTCCTCCATCTTATCCCCACAACAACAACCCTGTGAGATAGGTTGGGCTGAGCGTCTGTGAGCGGGGACTCGAACCCAGGTCATCTGAGTCCCAGTCCCATGCTCTTAACCACTACACCACATGTCTCTCAATGCTTTGCGATAATAATGCTTTCAACAAATTTACCTGAAGCAGATGTTAAACTAATTGGCCTGAATTTTTCTGACTCCCTCCTGGATCCCTTTACACTGGCCATTCTCTGGTCCTCTGGTACAGAGGCTGCCCTTAGGGATATCTTGGATATTTTTGTTAGAAGGTTGGCAATTTCATAATTGAATTCTTTACGAATTCTAGACCTGGTGATTTATTAATTTTTAATTGTCAAATGGAGTTGAGAACATCTTTTGTCACCAATATTTGTTTCAGTTCCTCAGACTTTCTTAAAAAATCATTTCATGCTCAAGAGTCTGACCGTTAACTTCTTCCAGGAAGAAAGATGAAAAAAAATAATTCTGAAGAATGGCAATATTTCATTTTAGGTTCTACATAAACTATTGTTAAAGAAGTTTAGGAAAATATTAATCACGTACCTTCAAAATATTAATCACGTAGGCAGGAAACGGTCTCTGATTTGCTTCTTTTTATTAGATCCCACTCTCGCAGAATTCAGTAAATAAAATTATAGTGGAGTTGTGTTCCATAACACAGGACTATCTGTTCTCTTTTTCAGATGAAGCTGTTCCTAAGCATAGAAAATGTACAGCCATTTGCGACTATACTAGGCTTTTTACCATCTCCATGTATCTGCCTTTAGTTTCTCTCAAGCTTCAGCCAATCACACAATTAAGAACAAAACCACAAACAGTGGAGGAACTCAGTTGCAGCAACTCGGAAAGCTGGGTGTGGGTTTAGACTTAGTTAACTGCTGTGGTTTTCTTTTATTTCTTTAACTGTCAAGTGATAATATGTTTTGCAGTCGCCTGAGCCTGAGAAATTCCCCTGTGCACAGGATTGCCACATGTTCTGTAGACATTTATAAAAGATTTCTTCTTGTTTTGCAACATCTCAGTATATAATTAGTGTCCTTTAGACAGAATAAACCTCATTGATAATCTAACCTTCTTGAATAACAAACTTGTTCACTTACAAACTGCAGGGTCATGGAAGATTGGACAATATGGGCAGGCAACTTTGAAGATTGGGAAGCATTTAAGACCAAATGACCTAAATTTGCTTTGCTGAAAGGTGCACCCATTCCTTTTTGTTGTTCCCTGTCTATCTCTTCTAGCAGAGCCTGTGCATCTATCGCAGATATATGACAGTAAAAAAAAATAATAATAATGAAAACCAAGTTAAAGGCATACTAAGGGAGGATTAAGGAGATTGTAGAGAATCTGAATGAGTTCTTTTCATTGGTTATCATTGCAGAAGATACAGAGCAATCCCATGACTAAACTGATATTTTCAGAAAAGGGATCTTGCAAATAATGAAAGAGATGACACTCTAGACCTTACTGAGAAACCGAAAGTTAACAAATCACTGGGTACAAGATGGTATCGATCTTAAATCAAATGTGAAACTGTTAATCTACTAACAAAATATGCAACATGTTCCTAAACTTGACCTTTGTACTAAAGGACCGAAGAGTGGCCAATCCAGCTTTAAAAGAGGATTGAAAGGGATGCTAGTAATTACAGGTTGGTAGCTTAATGTTTGTTCTGAGTATATTGGTGAAAAGCAGTATTACATAAAAATTACACATCTCAGTATACAAGTCCTGAAAAAGACTACACATGTCCCACTGTTCTTCACATGTTATGTGACAGTGTCACTGGTCAGGGTGATCTGGCAGCTATTGTTTATCTGCACTTCCAAAATGCCTGGACAAAATCCTACAACAAAGACTCCTGAGCAATCTTAACAGTCATGAAATAAAGAGGGGGGAGGGGGGGTCTTCTTATAATTCAGTAATTGGTTAAGAACAGAAATCAGAGAACAGGAATAAATGATAAATTCTTGCAGCAGCAGGATGTCTTTGCAAGTTTGTGAATATTTTACATGTGTGTAAGAAAGCGCTGAAAAAGGATTTTTAGCAGGCATATGGCTAGAGAGGAAAGAGTTGAGCAGCCTCTCTCTCATCTTTAAATCTTGTTTGTAGATGCTCTCCGTTGCTTTTCCTTAAAAAAAGAAAAGAATCATAAACACATGAATGTAAGGATCATTGGAGCTGTATACCAAAACATCTGGAGGATCACAACTTGCCCAGCTGTGATTCAAGCCTATGGCCACCACGACTGACAAATAGCAATGTTGGGAGACTGGTGGACACTTATTCTGGACATGAACCTAATTGCATGAATTGTACTGTAAAAACCCTCTGCGAGGGGTAGGGTGGAGTGTGGTGAGGCAGATTATGACTCTGATGTGTAGGAAAGATGGTTAACCCTTTCCTCCATACCATGATCCCACTGGAAAGCACCCTCCTAGCTGAGGCTGCTAGTGACAATTCCTTGGTGAGGCTAATAGCAACTTCACAGTGCCTGAGTGGGTGACATTAAGCAGCATGTGGGGGAAGGTTTAACACTCCTTGTGGCCCTACTCAACCGCTCCTATACTTGCTAGTAACATTTCAAAAACTAGACACACCATCTCTTTTCGCATAATTAATGCCATGTCGAATATGGCCACTAACAGCAGTAATTGCTGACATGACCGCTTACTGGATTGGTGGGTTGGTTAATCCAACCTTGCTTAATTGTGGCCTTTGGCTTTATTTCTGGGCTCCATAGAATGCTTGAAAGATAGCCTAAATTTCATGCATATTTATTATTAATATGATGCTTAATAATTGATGATCTGCTGAGTGATATTGCCTAACAAAATCACTGTGGAGTACATGCTTTTCTATGAATGTGTTCATGTTTTTCCAAAATATAAATGGATTTGAGTGAAAGAAGTCACAACCTTCTGCCACTCTAATGGAAATGAGAAACTCCAACACAGATGGGGGAAGCCTCTTTCAACCAGAGGGAGAAGCTTTCAGGCTCTCATTCCAGTGATGAGCATGGCCAAAGGCAGAAGGACTGGGGCCAAAGATGGCAAAACATACCAGCATGGTTTTGCTCCAAGCTCCTACTGCCAGTAAATAAGCCTCAGTGGAGGCATTTGGAACTTTTAAAATGGGAAAAACTGCAAAAGGCCAAAAGCCTCTTTTGTTGTTGTTGCTGTTAGTCGTGAAGGCGTGTCCAACCCATCGTGACCCCATGGACAACATTCCTCCAAGCCTTCCTGTCCTCCACCATCCCCCGGAGTCCACTTAAGCTCACACCAACCGCTTCAGTGACTCCATCTAGCCACCTCATCCTCTGCCGTCCCCTTCTTCTTTTGCCATCTATTGTTCCCAGCATTAGGCTCTTCTCCAGGGAGTCCTTCCTTCTCATTAGGTGGCCAAAGTATTTGAGTTTCATTTTCAGGATATGGCCTTCTAAAGAGCAGTCAGGGTTGATCTCCTCTAGGATTAACCAGTTTGATCACCTTGCGATCCAAGGGACTTGCAGGAGTCTCCTCCAGCACCACAATTCAAAGGCCTCAATTCTTTGGTGCTCAGCCTTCCTTATGGTCCAACTTTCACAGCCATACATTGCAACTGGGAAAAACATAGCCTTGACTATACACACTTTTGTTGGCAGGGTGATGTCTCTGCTTTTTAGTATGCTATCTAGATTTGCCATAGCTTTCCTCCCCAGGAGCAAGTGTCTTTTAATTTCTCGGCTGCAGTCCCCGTCTGCAGTGATCTTGGAGCCCAGGAAAATAAAATCTGTCACTACCCCATTTCTTTCCCATCTATTTCACAGGAAGTGAGAGGACCGGCTGCCATGATCTTAGTTTTCTTAATGTTGAGTTTCAAGCCAACTTTTACGCTCTCCTCCTTCACCCGCATCAAGAGGCTCTTTAGTTCCTCTTCACTTTCTGCCATGAGAGTGGTATCATCTGCATATCTGAGGTTGTTGCTATTTCTCCCAGCAATCTTAATTCCAACTGGTGATTCATCTAGCTCCACCTTTCTCATGATGTGCTCTGCATGTAAGTTAAAATGACAGGGCGACAGTATACAGCCTTGCTAAACTCCTTTCTCAATTTTGAACCAATCAATGGTTCCATGTCCAGTTCTCACTGTTGCTTCTTGACCCACATATAGGTTTCTCAAGAGACAAATAAGATGGTCTGGTACTCCCATCTCTTTAAGAACTTGCCACAATTTCTTGTGATCCACACAATCAAAGGCTTTAGTATAGTCAGTGAAGCAGAAGTAGATGTTTTTCTGGAACTCTCTAGCTTTCTCCATGTTGGCAATTTGATCACTAGTTCCTCTCCCTCTTCGAAATCCTGCCTATACTTCTGGTAGTGCTCGGTCCACATACTGCTGGAGCCTAGCTTGTAGGATTTTGAGCATCAGTTTGCTAGCATGTGAAATGAGTGCAATGGTGTGGTAGTTTGAACATACTTTGGCATTGCCCTTCTTTGGGATCGGAATGTAAACTGACCTTTTCCAATCCTGTGGCCACTGTTGAGTTTTCCAAATTTGCCGGCATATTGAGTGTAGCACTTTTACTGCATCGTCTTTTAGGATTTTGAATAGCTCAGCTGGAATACTGTCGCCTCCACTAGCTTTGTTGTTGCTCAGACTTCCTAAGGCCCATTCGACTTCACATTCCAGGATGTCTGGCTCGAGGTCAGTGACCACCCATCATGGTTGTCAGGGACATTAACCTCTTTCTTGTATAGTTCTTCTGTGTAATCTTGCCACCTCTTCTTAATCTCTTCTGCCTCTGTTAGGTCCCTGCCATTTTGGTCCTTTATCATGCCCATCTTTGCACGAAATGTTCCCTTCATATCTCCAGTTTTCCTGAAGAGATCTCTGGTCCTCCCTGTTCTATTGTTTTCTTCTATTTCTTTGCACTGTTGGTTTAAGAAGGCATTCTTATCTCTTCTAGCTATTCTCTGGAATTCTGTGTTCAATTGGGTGTATCTTTCTCTTTCTCCCTTGCCTTTCACTTCCCTTCTTTCCTCAGGTATTTGTAAAGCTTCCTCAGACAGCCATTTTGCTTTCTTGCATTTCTTTTTCTTTGGGATGGTTTTAGTTGCTGCTTCTTGTACAATGTTGTGAACCTCCATCCATAGTTCTTCAGGCACTCTGTCTATCAGATCTAATTCCTGAAATCTATTTGTCATCTCTACTGTATATTCATCAGGGATATGATTTAGGTCATACCTGAGTGGCCTAGTGCTTTTCCCTACTTTCTTCAACTTAAGCCTAAATTTTGCAACCAGAAGCTCATGATCTGAGCCACAGTCAGCTCCTGGTCTAGTTTTTACTGACTGTATAGAGCTTCTCCATCTTTGGCTGCAGAGCACATAGTCAATCTGCTTTCTGTGTTGACCGTCTGGTGATGTCCATGTGTAGAGTCGTCTCTTGTGTTGTTGGAAAAGAGTGTTTGCTATGACCATTGTATTCTCTTGACAAAATTCTACCAGCCTGTGCCCTGCTTCATTTTGTACTCCAAGGCCAAACTTGCCTGTTATTCCGGTTATCTTTTGGCTTCCTACTTTAGCATTCCAATCCCCCATGATGATAAGGACATCATTTTTTGTTGCTAATTCTAGAAGGTGCTGTAGGCCTTCATAGAACTGGTCAACTCTAGCCTCTTCAGCACCAGTGGTTGGGGCATAGACTTGGACTATTGTGATGTTGAATGGTTTGCCTTGGATTCGAACTGAGATCATTCTGTCATTTTGGAGATTGTATCCCAGTACTGCTTTTCCTACTCTTTTATGGACTATGAAGGCTACTCCATTTCTTCTGAGGGATTCTTGCCCACAGTGGTATACCTGATGGTCCTCTGAATTAAATTCACCCATTCCTGTCCATTTTAGATCACTGATTCCTAAGATGTCGATGTTCAGTCTTGTCACCTCTTGTTTGACCACATCCAGCTTGCCTTGATTCATGGATCTTACATTCCAGGTTCCTATGGAGTATAGATCTTTGCAGCATCAGACTCTCCTTTCACCACCAGATACATCGGCAACTGAGTGTCCTTTCGGCTTTGACCCAGTCGCTTCATTCTTTCTGGCACTACTAGTACTAGCCCTCCGCTCTTCCCCAGTAGCATATTGGACACCTTCCGACCTGAGGGGCTCATCTTCCGGCGTCATATCTTTTTGCCTTTTGGTCCTGTCCATGGGGTTTTCATGGCAAAGATACTGGAGTGGGTTGCCATTTCCTTCTCCAGTGGATCACGTCTTGTCAGAGCTCTCTGCTATGACCTGTCCCTCTTGGGTGGCCCTGCACGGCATAGCTCATAGATTCATTGAGCTACACAAGCCCCTTCGCCACAACAAGGCAGTGATCATTATTTGGGCTAAGGAAGGTAAGGTAGAGTGCATGGCCATCTGGGGAGCCTGGAATTCTAGTTTGGGTCCCCAGGAGAGCTATAGGTGTGAGGTTTCCCATGTGTCCAAGTGAGAAAGAGCATGCAGCAGGAGACTGGGCTCTCAGGATCCTGCAACAGGAACGCCTTGATTAGGATTTCATGCTTTAATCAATAAATTGTGCTACTTTTAGGAAAGTGATTTATTTATCATTGTGAGACCATGAACCATATGGAATGCACTCAGACGGATGTTAATCTGGATGTTACCTTTTGGAATTCTCAGCTGTTCATAATGTTTTATGTAAAATATTTTTAATCTGCCTTTCAGCTAACTGCCTCCAAGACAGTTAAAAAGTTATAATAAAAAGTAATATGCAGTTGGATGTCTTATACACACTAAAAGTTACTAAAAACACCCTAAAATAGTGATAACGAGTAACATCAATCCTAATAGCAACAATATTTATCCTATTAGAAGAAGCTAATCAAGATAGCTTTGTTTTGGAACAGGACTGCCTTTACCTGGAATATAAAAATCTTATGGAGAGAGTTCCATGGCTTGAATGAAATTAAAAGAAGGCATTGATCTACAGAAGCATATGCAGAAGGTGTGCAACTACCTTTGTCAGAAAGGCCTTGATTCATAGTTGCACGTGCCGCAGATTGAGGAGGCAGAGAAAGCAGGAACTCTAAAGCAGATGTGAATGCATGACAAGTTCATATGTTACATTTCAGAGAGGACCAGCATCCATCCCAAGCTTGGCTAGTTGTGAATGCCTGAGGTGGGAAAAGACAGACGGTCTCATTTGTGAAGCAAGCGTAGTGCTTGTGGTTAGAGCACTAGATTGGGACTCGAGTGATCTTGGTTTTAATCCCCACTCAGCCATGAAGTTCACTGGATGAACTTTGGACCAGTCACTTATCCTCAGCTAAGTCTACTTCTTGTGCTTGCTGTGAGGCTAAAATGGAGAGGGGAATCATGCAAGTTGCCATGGGTTTCTTGCTAGAGGAAAAGAAATGGACTGTAACTGTGCTAACAAACATAATAAATAAGATTGTTAAAGAGCCAGATCACAATCTTTATTCAGTATTATATGTTCCCTGCCAAAAGTTCAGCCGGAGTTTCACCTCAGAGTACAGGAAATTCTCAAGAAAATGTGGTGGCCTGTATCTTTCTAGCCAGTCATTTTTACAACAGACATTTAGAAAAATGAAGGCACTTTATTGTCATAAAGGCTAATCAGAAATCAACAGACTGCAAAATCTAGGTGATACATGCAAGCTGCCTCTCACTCAAAGTCAGTCCTCGAAAATTGAGTGACTATAGGGCTGGGGGTGGAATATCCATTTGGCAGCCACCTTGAGAAACAAAATGAGACTGGACTAGCAATTATCAGAATATGCACAGTGGCTGAAGCCTGGGAGATTAAATCTCTTTCTCTTGTTGGGATTTTATGCTGAATCTACATCCAAATAGGCCTATCTGTCATTGGAGAAATGGAGGAAAACCAGCAACTAACTCTTCCTTTTGGCCATAGATTCCTACAACTCAAAATCTCCATAGCATTTTAAGGATCTTAGAAGTGCTGCCCTCACTTTGGAAAACAGACTCCTTTACATCAGACAATATCAGAGCCAACAGCCCGTGCCACAACAGCTCTCTAAGTGGAAAGTTCTAAGTCAAGGGGTGGGGCCACAATGCCAACATTCTGATTAGAGGATGGGTTGGAGGGGTGGGGTCTGCAAATGATTGATGGCAGTTGAAATGTGGGGGAGGGATATCTTAACTGTCAGAGCTGAGTTGCTTTCTCAGGTAGGGATAAAATTAGTAGAGCAAAAAAGCCTTTATGAAGCTGCAGTTAGTAGTGTGGAGGAAGTTCATTCTTATTTGTACTCGTTATTGGTGTGTACTTCATATTTTGCTCTTGTGGTAAACTATATACATTGGATAAAGAGATTAGATGTTGTCACTGTAAAAGAGAAATGTATTTGTGGGTGAGATTCTATTTTATGACCTGTGATAAAATGTTAAGAAATTTGTATATGTTAGAAAATTTTCTTTTATTTAAAGAATAAATTATTTGTCTTTTATAAATAATTTATTTATATAAATAAGTATTCTTTCTTTATTTAACATGCACCTTTTTTTCCTGCAAAGACCCAAAGTAGCTTACATAATTTCCCATCTGTTGACCAAATAATCCATGTCTTGGTGTGTGAATGCCCAATGTTTTATTTTAAAAGGCTATCACTTTCCAATAGGTAACAGAAATAAAAAGTTACAATGGTGTGATCTGTCTTGCTTGCATACAAAGCAGAAGGAAGATGCTCTGAAGGAAGGGAGGAGGATAGGGTGCTATTCCAGAGAAGAATGGGGTAGGTTGGTGTGAATTGCCCTTTGAGCTGCTGTTATCCATCAAGTATCACTAGCTTTCTCTGGATTTGATCCTGGTTAGTGTCAGCTGCATTTCAAGGATACACACATGCTGATTTCTAGAAAATAGGATTCTTTCTACGGCCCAGCTATGTGTTAATATTTGCATGATTATACCTGTGACAGTTATACCTATTGATTTGTACATCTGCTCTCCATTTTAGCCTCACAACAATAACCCTGTGAGTAAATGAGGCTGAGTTATGAGTAATACATTGGCCCAAAGTCACCCAGTGAGCTTCATAGCAAGTTGATATATCTTATTTTCAAAAAGTTCAACATGTTGAGTGAAGTAGGTCTGAGCATGTTCGGGTTTTAGGGACTCAGTTAAAGCTGCAGCCTAATCACAGTTTTTTGCAAGTAGGTCTAATTGCATTCAGTTGGGCTTACTTCTGAATAGACATATGGGATTGCATTGCAAAATTGTCATGTTCTGACATCTATGTGGGGAATGGCAACAGTTATTTCCAGCATTGGATTCTGGTGCTGTTGTGGATTTGTATCTGTCATTTATGCTGTTCTTTTAATTGATTATATTGTATTGCTTTAATTTTATGGACTGATTCAACTGGATTGTGAGTCCTATAAAACAGGTTAAATTAGTCCATTGAAAATCAGAACAGGTTGGGATTGACCCAAGAGGGAGGATGGAAAATAAGAGGAACAACTTATTCTTTGAATCAAGTTAAGATTCCAAGAGAGTTATCATGACCTGCGAAAAAGCAGATCAATATTTGCTGCTGTCACAGTGTATTTCTACTGATAAAGGAGAGTGACACATACAAAGCCAAAGAACAAATCCTTTGATTGAAATTTTTAATAGATTTATTGTAACACATTATAAATAAAATGAAAATTTTCTCTTCATGAGCGATACAGATAAAAATTGACTGCATTTGAAATGCAAACAAGACAGAAAATTGGCATATGGTAAGTGTGCAATATGCACCTAATAAAGATTCCTTTCTTTCTTACTTCTTTGCATCTGTAATTTTTTTCTTGGAAAATCTTAATTAAACCAATATATTTTATAGCTAATTTATGTGAGAATGCACATTACTTGATCAAGAAGATAATTTTCACTTGTACTTTTGAATATTAGATCAGTGACACTTTGATTTTTCACTTCAAATTTCTGTTTGGCCTTGGATTTCAGACACCCATAACTAGAATATATAACAGTAGTCAGAAAGGACAACAGTGTTAGTATATGGATGCGTGTGAGATAAAAAACACATTTGTCACAAATTTGAATATTTTGCTATTTGTGCATATACAATATGATTATAGAATGTATCTCTGGCTGAGGCTGAGTGCATGTCAGAACTTGAAATCAATTTGATACATGCCCATAGCAATATTCTCTAGTAATTCCATCAGGAATTGCACAGACATTTACCCTCATGCCAACAAATGAAAAAGAGCGGAGATTGAGGAAAATTTCATAAAGATGTGAAATGGCACTTTGGAACCGTTTGGAGGCTGCATTCTCTTTTATTCCACCACTGCTGTGAGTAAAATGGGTGAATGTTAATCAGAAATTGTCTCCAAACCATGATTTGTTTGCAAACTCATTTCAAGTTTTTACAGGCAATTGTGGCTAGTATTAACCTATATTTTGCATGACTGAACATCATGGCAAATTGTAGTTATACAAACCAGGAAAAGGAGGAAGGAGTTCATGAGGGATAGTAGAGGAGGGGGCATGCCCACAGCACTTTCTGCCAAACTAACAGGGCCAGGAAAATGATAACTGAGACATTGTGTTTCAGATGCTCGTTATCTATGGCAGGAACTTAATAAAAACTTTGAATTTTTAATTTGCAACTGTTCCTGCACATATATGTCACACAAATGATGATACAGAGGGACAATGAGAAACAAGAGCAGTTTTGTTCTGATAGACCGAAACTAATAAAATAATGGAAAAGTACCAGAATCATCTTCAGCAGCAACATCCCTTTCTACTGATTGAAAAAAGAATTGCTATTTTCCTGAAGTTTTCAGACATTTGAGTGTAGTCATTATAAACAGAATGCTGTGGCATCTGATTATTGGGAAAGAAAATATTCATACTAACCTTCTTTCAAGACATGAAAAGTTATCATTTCACTTTCCTGCTATTCTGTTTTGCAGAATCCCTGTGGTTCATTGCATGTGAGAATGGAAAGAGAGGACAAGATCACAACAAAAAACATCAGTTTCTCTTAGACTTTATACTTATAGAACAGATTCATGGCACTCAGGAGGCATGTGAAGAACTTCGTAAAAAATTATTCTGATGCTGAGATAAAAGTCAGAGAAGCAACATCTAATGATCCTTGGGGACCGTCAAGTTCTCTGATGTTAGAGATAAGTGACCTTACTTACAACACAGTTTCTCTTTCTGAGATTATGAACATGATCTGGCACAGAATGAATGACCATGGAAAGAACTGGAGGCATGTATACAAATCTTTAACACTTCTGGATTATCTGCTCAAGAATGGATCAAAGAAAGTTATACAGCGTTGCCAAGAGGGTTTCTTTAACATTCAAGTGTTAAAGGACTTCCATCATTTAGATGAAGCTGGAAAGGATCAAGGTAAGATTACAAGCAGTCTGAAAAAACATTCAAATTAAGTTGAGCACTGTGTGTACTGTGGTTTCATGATAGAGAGCAACCTAGTCATTTAATTGCTCAGGGATTCAAAAGTACTGAATCAAAGTCTTCTTGTGATTAAACTTGGGGAGGGGCATAACTCAATGGTGGAAAGCAAAAGGGATGGATGTCAAAGGTTCAGATTCAATTTTCACTATCTCTCTTTATAGCAGGGAGAGACTTTTTCTATGAGGAGTTATTGAGCAATAGGAAAAGTCAGAGGGTGGTAAGAGGCAGGCTGCAGTGGAGCGGGAGGCAGAAATTTGCAGTATTGCAGGGTTGCTCAATCATATCTCTCTGTGCCAGCCTATTTCTCTCTCTCTTTCTCTCTTACTCTCCTTTGTACCACACCATCCGGCTTGAAAAAGTGTATGGATTAGGATCACAATTTTTTTGTTCAGGCATCAAGCAGCATTGATTAAATAGGTAGCATGTTAATTTAAATGTAATTTATGCAAACTCATATATAAATCCAATAATATTAGAGAAACTGTTAGTGTCATAAATAATTACAATATTGCATTGGTAAATATATTAAATTATTAACGGCACCAGCTGAAACTATCCGCAACTGGTAGATGAAGCAAATAGTCCATCAGTGTTGACTCTTCATTGCTATCAGATGAATTATAATAAGTCAAATGCATTAGACACATCAGATCTCTATATGATGCATGTAAACTAATTCCAACTGTGACAACTCTACTTTCTGTTTTAATGAGTCAGATGTACCAATTACTTTTATTTATGTATTCTGCAGGATAAAAAATTAGGTACTGAAGCAAAATTGCAGCATTGCCTTACCACTTTTCCTATACACTAGTGACACTGGATACTATTTTGTTCCTTCATTTCCTATTGACCTTAAATACATTGTTTCATTGTTTTGCATGACATGATGAATATTTAGCTTCAGATGGTTGGATCAAATACATTAATCAGGATGTCAGTGATAATTTATAGCTACTTCAAGTAAAAAGCTTCCCTTTTCACCAATTTAAGCTGTATACTAACTAGCTAAAATAGAACAAGCAGTGCTTGGGACATCATACAATATACCAATATTATCCTGAAGAATCATTAAAATGTGTCTGCTGGCATACACTCCAGACTGTAAGCACCATGCCAAGGCAGTGGAAACAGGACCAAGTGTGCTTGAACAGTAATAGTATCGGACTCCTCTTCCCCATGCATGGCTTTGCATATGCTCTTTAGGTTAGGTTTATTGCTTTCTTGCTGCTGAGTTTGTTTTTCATCCAAGCTGGACGTGATGGTGTACCATATCTGGGATTCACAGTTCAAACTGTACCTGAACCATGGTCATACTGGCTGGGGGATGAGAAGGCCTGTAGTCCAAATCATATAGAAGGCACAACGTTGGGAAAGACTCCAAGAGAAAATGGAGGGGGTTCTCATGGCAGTGCTTTGGCTAGGAAAATATTATATAGTATTTTAACCTAGTGCTTGTCCAAGGGAAGGTAATGAATTGCTATAACACTGGGCTTAAAAAAATGAAAAGGAAGGTATTGAATCATTTTTGTTATCATTTTTGTGAATGAGGACAAGAGTTGTGATATAAACCTTAAAACATTGCTTATAATATATATTTATATAGAAGTCTACCAAATGTTGAATCCTTGGTGAAATCCAGTGTTGTGCAAGTAGAAGGTAGTCTGAGCAACAGATCTCTCTTTCCTCCTTCTCCCTATTTCTCCCAACTACCCTGAAATGTTTCTACCGGGATGGGAACAACTACAGAACATTGTTCATTCTATCCTACTGGGCTGAATTGCAAGAAGGGAATTGCCAACAATCAGGTAGAGCAATCTTCATGCAAAATTCCCAGTTTTAGTTGATTTCTCTTTGCCATTGCAGCCCACTAAGTTGCACAACCCTGCCTTCCAGAAGCACAACAGTGGAATTCACACCTTGTTTTGTTAGCTTGTAGCCCTGAGTATCACATTATCAAACACTTCCTTGTCTTCTGTATCCATGGAGTCCTATGAATGATCTAGTGAGCAAAACATTGATTTTTCTAACTTGGACACCATGTTTCCAACAGGTTTTCATGTGAGGGAGAAGGCTAAGCAAGTCCTTGCTTTATTAAAAGATGAGCAACTGTTACATAATGAACGTGAAATAGCACGTCGGACAAGGCGGCGCACTTCATATGCAATGCTTTTCCCCCAAAAGATACCTAACAAGGGTTATTTGACAACAATGCCTGCCTCGGACCCTGTTTCAGAGTTCCCTCCTTCAGAGAACATCCAATGTAAGCAGCTCATTTAAATTGCAATGCAAGTATTTGCATTTCAGAGCATTAACCCTTGAAGTCAGAGCATGACCCTGTTAGGGTCCTTAGTTATTTAGCCTTTAGTTGTCTGTAACAAATATCTGGTTTTCTTGTGTTCTTATTTTCTGGTATAATACCAAACAAATGGCAAGATTGATTTAAAAGTAGGTATCAGAAGGTTTAACTGGAAATCCCAGCTCACCATGTTTTAAACTATACCAGCTTTTATTTAAGAGAGTATTACTAGCTCTTCCACCAATCAATTTGTATCATTCAGGAACAGTTTCTGAGTACAGCTTCAGGAAAGCTACAGCTAACATGCAGTCTGGCATTTCACTCTAGAGAATGAAGCTAGCACAAGTGAAGTTGTCCAGTTGTGGTGTCAAAGCACTTAAGATACCATTATAGCTATTTTGTCATTCAGTACTGAGATAAATTAGTCTAACTATAAGTTATTGGCAATTACCAGAATCATATAAGTTTCCTGAAACTGATGCCTATACAGGCATTTGGATTTGAACCCAAAGTGTAGATTGACTAATATTGAATATTAAAGTGCATTCAACTCAAGTTGTAATCCTTGGCTTTTGTGAGAGAGAATGGAGTGTCTTCTGAGAAATAAAAGATCCATTAAGTAAATTGTGACCCCTTCTACACTTTCCTTTTTGAATACCAAGTTGAAAGCAAGATTATAAGATTTACATTCTTTCAGTCACTGGAAACTGCTTTAGAATGAGTGGCCAATACACTCCAGTAATGGTCTAATATGCAGCATCTTCTCTCTGCATTGAAGTTTTGAATTGGGAGTATCCCAGATCACATTTAATATGCTCACCTCTATTCTGGCTGTGTTCCAATAACTGTGGGGATGTTTGTGCATTCTTATTAGGTGAAAGGATTAGCCCTAGGTATATTGGTAAGCAGCCAGTAAAGATGTGACCATCCTAGACACTTCTGTCTGTAGAAGGAAACAGAACCTGAGATCTAGCCAAGGCTTAATCTAAAGGTAAATAATAGCTAGCCTTCTGAGATGGGACAATTTGAGAGACTAACACTAGAAAATAATAAAAATAAGGAACACTGAAAGCAAATAAGACCAAATGGAAGTCTAGGTACAGAAGGAGCAATTGTACACCACTAAATTCCTTAATATGTCAGTTTCCCACATGATCTTCTATGAGACTATGGCTGAACAAGGTCTGAGGATGTCATTTTTCTTATGGTTGCTTCACTTTACTTTTTGTAGATGTGCACAGAGTTGTAAATCACATCTGCATCCAAAGATATGGACAAATCAATGAAAGAATAACGATTGGTTTATCTGTCCCTGAGGGTCATGTGAGTTAAGCTGTAACATGTCAACTAGCCTTCTGTTGTGCAGTAATTGCTTAGGGTCTCACAACACTAGAAAGACAAGAAAATAAATATTTTTTGAATAATTGGTTATTAACCATTAGAAGATGTAGAGTATAAGAAAGCTCTTATTAAGAGAAATGAACAGCAGTTAATTAAAACAGAAATAGACTGGGACTATAGCACCAGTTCATTTATTGCTACATATTTCCAATTGTCTCCAGATAAAAACCCCTGCCACAGGACTGAAGTCTTAAAAGTTTTCCATTATCTTTCAAATGGTTTCCAAATTCCTTTTTAGCTGCTCATAATGGGAAACACATGCCAGCCTTACTCCAGTAATACACTCCTTTTAAATACTAATTGGAAGATTTGGTGACAGAGAAGGATGATACTGGCTCTAATTTTCTGGTTTCCTCCATATAATTTTCATATAAACAAGCAGAACTAGTTGCTTTTTATGTTAATTTTTTCCACCTGAAAATGAGGACTTCTGTCACACATGGAGGATATAAGCAGAGCTAGTAGTTTAGCACAGGGGACTTCTGTTGAAATTTGATTCTGTCTGGGTTTTACAATTATCATAGAAAGTTATAAAAGCATTTAACATTCAGATTCAGCTACTGCAGGTAGCATTGCAGTTAATGGACTGAACAGGATTCTAGAGGCATTTTTCTTCAATTAACTTGGAGAAATTTAGCATCTGTCTTTTTTTTTTTTTTGGTCTTTTTATCATTTTATTTTTTTCAGTTTTAAAAAACAGAAAACCTTTCTTTGACAGATTTTTCCTCCAAGGCATTTCCTGCTCCAGACCAAAGCCAGCCTGCTCAGACATTAAACAAAGCAGAGACAGTCCAAGAAACAACAACACTTAACATCATTGAAAAGAAGTCATCAGAGGTAAATCATACACAGGGAACATGTGTTGAAAATGATATTTAATGGAATGTCCATACAATATTTTTACTATAGTTGCAAATAATACTTAAAGTACACTTCAAACCCAACTTACTTGGGAGTAAGGCCTATTGCAGTCAGTGGAAACTTATTCTGTGTAGAGATATACAGGATTGCACTCTTAAGGAATTTGCCACTACTGCAGTGAGAAAATATTGGACTTGATAAGCATATTACTGGACCTGATGTTTCATCCTCATTTTATCATTTATTTATGTGTGGAGGATGGGTGGGACTTAAGGTGAGTATGTTGAACCTCTTTCAGCATGAAGACTGAGTTCTATTTTTGAGAAGGTCTCAAGGGCTAGGTTCCAGTGGTGAGCAAAGCCAAAAGTGGGTATGGCTAAAGGCAAAAACTTTGGGACAAAAATATAAAAATATTGGCCAATTTTAGTTCAAAGACAGTAGCCAAACTTTAGGAGAGGCATTTCAAACTTTTAAAATGGCAGGTGCAGGGAAGGGTTCAAAAGGGAAACTATGAAACAGTCAGCATTTAGGGGGAAATTGTGGGGCTAGGAGAAGGGGACATGGTGTTTCGAGGGAACCTTGAGAAATGATTCACATCCCACCGACTGTGGTCCGGCACCCTTGACTTTAAGGGGTAGTGCATGGTTAATTCACTGAAGGAATACAAGGCACTCGCATACTGCCTTTGAAAGTTCCTTCAATTCAAAAATGGGTTTCCGTGTTGCATCAAGGGTCCGTTCAAGAAACACTGGCTGAAAAGTGTGTGGAACTATTTGATGACAGCAGCTTAGATGGCGTTAGTAAGTTATGGGAAAACTTCTTGGGGATGAAAGGTGTGTCATCAATGGCTAGCCATGATGGCTAAATGTTCTTCCATGGCTGAGATGCAGATTCTTGATTTAATAATTTTTGGTATTTTTCTGGTAGTTTTGATAATTCTTCCTTTCAAATATATTCTTTAACTTTCTCGATTGGAATCTCCTCCTTCTGATATAGCTTTGTAAAAAAGTCTTCCACTATTTTCTTGATTTGTGCACTCTGTGAATGTAATTGTCCTTCTCTGTCTTTCAATTTCACAATCAATCTCTTCTCTTTTTCTTTCTTAACTTTATGTGCTAACCATCTCCCTGGTTTATTAGCATTTTCAAAGAAGTTCTGTTTGGTCAACTTCATTTGTTTAGTAAGCTCATTTGTATCCAAAAGGTTTAACTTATGCCTTAAAATGTCCAGCTGAGACTTAAGACTTTGTTTTGATGGGTCCTCCTGCAGCACTTGCTCCAATTTCATCAACTCCTCTACTATCAGTGCTCGCTCTTGTTTTCTCTTTTTATTTATTTGCACTGAGTATGTTATTATCACTCCTCTGACATAGGCTTTGGCTGTATCCCAGACATTCTGTAAAGAGGTTTCTTCTGGTTTATTTATTTGAAAAAATACTTGCATTTCTTTATTTATCTTTTCTGTAATTTTTTTATCTTTTAACAATGCTTTATTTAGGCTCCATCTGGGCATCCCTACAATTCCTTTTACTGATAAGAATACCGGGTTATGATCTGCCCAGACATTTGCCTCTATTTCAGCTTCTATCAGATCTGGTACTAAGTCTGGAGTTATCCAAACCATATCAATTCTAGACCACGACCTATGTCTATTTGAGTAAAAAGAGTATTTGGCAGAAGATGGGTTTTTATGCCTCCAAGCGTCTGTCAGTCTATATTCCTCAATCATGTTAGAGCAGGACTTTGGGAGTATCCTCCTACCCTTTTTTCCTTTACTAACATTCTTATAATCCATTTCCTTATCCACAATCGCATTGAAATCTCCCATTACACACATAGTCTGAAAATCCACTTGTAGAAGTAACATGTGTAATTTTTGGTAAAAAGTTTCCTGATGATCGTTTGGTGCATATATTGCCACTAAAAGTACTTTTTTCCGTTTAATTGTAATTTCAACCATCAGAATCCTACCCTCCTCATCAGCAAGAATAAATTTAGGTTCCAGTTTTTCCTTAACATAGAGTGCTAGACCTCTTTTCTTTTGAGAAGTGGAAGATACAAACTATTTTCCCAGTTTTAGGCATTCCAAAAGTTTAACACTTTGCTTCTTAATATGTGTTTCTTGTAAACAAATTATATCTAATTTTTGTTTTTGAAGTTGGGCAGAAACCCTTCTTCTCTTAGAAGGGTTCTCTCATTCAGTCCGTTAATGTTTAAAGAGAGAAACTCAATTCTCCCTTCTTTTTTTGTAGCGATATTTTTTTTAAAAATTACACACACACACACACACACGTCTACTTATTTTCGCCTTTACAGCTTTACCCTTTCTCTTCTCCTTTGAATCCAAAATTTGTACTTCTTGCTGTGCGTTGAGATTCATTATTTCTCCTTCCTCAGAATGATACTCCGTTAATTCCATTGCTTCAGTACTTTTTCCTTCTTCTTTTGCAATGCCAGGTTCTTCCTCTTCAAGCATAGATCTAAATTTTTTATAGAATTCTTGCGCTTTGAGAATTGAGTCTAATCTATATCTTGCAGAATTCCAAATGAAAAATATTCCTTCTTGTGTTAACCACTTGAAAATAATCTCTTTCTTAATCAATTTCATAGTAAGAAATAAGTATTTCTTTCTCCCATCTCTAACTCTCCATGGTATTTGTTTCAGAACCTTCACTTCTTGATGATCATCTCTCTTTAACAGTTTCTCACATGTAGTCCTCAGAACATTGTCTCTTATAGACCTTAGAGAAAATTTGACATGAACTTCTCTTGGGAGTTTATTTCTTCTAGTATAGCTTGAATTGACCCTATATATCAGGTTGATCCCCAAATTCATGGCTTCATTATCTACTCCTAAGGGGTCTGCCAGCATGATGGTCATCAATTCCCACAAATGCTTACTCTTCTCCTCTAATATATTCTGGAATCTTAAATAATAAGATGCTTTTTCCATCTCTAGCACGGTCACGACATCCCATGTTGACTTACTTGTTTGTTTGATTAACTGTGTTATCTCTATCTCTAGCTTTCCATCTCTAGCTTTCCCTGTGTTTGCTGTATTTTTTGTGTATTCTGTTCAGCTTTGAGTTGAACATCAGAAAGCTGAGTGGTTAGCTGAGATGTAGATTCTGAAGACAAAGATCCAAGGATGGCCATCTCCATCATGCCCTGCTTGTGCATGAATTAATTTTGAATTAATTTTATTTTGCAGGCACACAAATGATTTCAGTCTTGAGCAATATTTTCTTCCTTCCTCTTTTTGTCACTTACATGAAGTGCCTCACAGTTTCAAGTCACTGTTGTTGATTAATTAAGTATTGCTTTAATTGTCATTAAAGTCAACTTTACCAAGATAAAATACCATGGCATAATGCTTGGAACCAGTGTATAGATTTCCTATTTTATAAATAATTAACACAATGCCCACCAGCATGAAAGCAATTTGTACATGTTTTTTGTGAACCATTATATAAGTTTATCCCACCCTGTTTCTTACAGGTGAGATGTGATAAGTTGTAAAAATGTTTAGCTGTCTATTCAGGTAAAATGTGTGGGATCTGCTGTAATTTATGCAAATAGTCTGCCCTATCTTGAAGGTTTAAATATCCAGTTCAACAGCATTGTAAATGCCACATGTACTAGGTAAAGATGAACCATTAAATGCTATGAAATTTAAAAACCTGGCCATTTCCAGGTAAAGGAAATTCCACAGTTATCAAAAAGCTGCTAAAGTTGTTTTTCCAAGGTGGAAGTAGGAATCTTTTTCTGTGTCAAAGCCTGCATTTTTGCAAGGGAAAACTGGGGGAGGGGGTGGGGAAAGCCAAAAGTTGCTGGGAACACAGTTGGTAGTGAAGCACCCATTTTCTTTGCTGCTCTTTTCTCTTCTGCCATCATTTCTCCTTCACCCTCTCTTGTTCTTCATTTCCACCTGCTTTCCCTCTCCCTGTTTCCCCTTATAACCTGAGGCCTAGATCTTTTAGCTCTTTGCCGTGGTATTTAGTCTAACATAGAGATTACAAAGGCATGGATAATTGTCACCATAGTTGCAGCTAATAGAAAGTGTGGTAGTCTTTTCATGTGGGAAGAATAAAGTGGTCCTGGGCATCATCATCCCAAGAGGGGCATTTTCAAACTGCATATTTCACTGACCAAAGGAAAAGCAATGGGGGGTCCAGAACATTTTAATTCCAAATCTGTTGGGATACATGCAACATTATAGCCTTTGAATTGATAACTGACCCAAGGTATGCTAAATCTTCTACTACTTCAATTTCTTCATTGTTAACAGTAAAGTTCTGTAATTTTTCAGCTGCAGTCCTGCTTTTGTACTTTGTTCGTTCACTTTTATTCGGCATTGTTTCAAGTCATTGCTGCTTTCTGCCAGTAGGATGGTATCACCTGCACACCTTATATTAGCAATGTTTCTTCCACCAAATTACTCTCTTTTCTCTAATCCAGCTTCCCTTACAATATGCTTTGAATATGGATTGAACAAAGAGGGAAATGAAATGCTGCACTGTCTGACAGTTTTGCCTATGGGAAACAATTCTGTTTCTTCATATTCTTTCCTCACAGTAGCTTTTAGTTTGTGATACAAGTTATGCATCAGGACAATCAAATGCTGAGGAACACCCATTTCTTTCGGAATCATACATAGCTCCTCAAGATCCATACAGTCAAAGGTTTTGTGGTAGACTATTAAGCATAGATTGAACCTCTGAAATTATCTGGAGAATTCCAGTAGTCACCAAATTCATCTTGGACATCCAGCATTCTGGAATCCAGCTTTGATGTTAAACATTTCTCGCTCCATATAGTGTAGTATTCTTCATTGCAACACTGTGAGCATCACTTTAATTGCAAGGGGAATTAATGCTATAGCCTTGTGATTGCTGCACTTTTCTGCAACTGCTTCTTTGTGGACTGGAACATATATCAAAGATTTCCAGTCTGTGAGCTTTTACCCCCCGTTTTCCATATTTGCTGGCATATTCTTTTGGGCTGATTCTGCAGCTTGGAATAGCTACTGGTGCCCTATCTACTCTAGGGGTTTTATTCTTTGAAAGTGATGTCAAAGCAGCTTTCATTTCACTTCATAATATTGGAGGCTGTTCTTCATAGGATTCTGTTTCAAAGTATGTCATCCTTTCATCTCTTCTGTATAGTTCTGTATATTCTTTCCATCTTCCTTTTATTTTCTCCTGGTCAGACAGTGCATACCTTTGTCTTTTAGTATGCCTGGTCTAGGTTTGAATTTCCTTTCAATTTCTTGGATCTCCTGGAAGAGGTCTCTTGTTTTTCCTCTTTTGCTGTTCTTTTTCTGCTTCTGCTTCATCTTCCTCTTTGCACTGATCACTGTAATTGTTCTTTTCGTGTCTATGTGATAGTCACTGAAAAGTAAAATTCAGGATTCAGACCCTTTGATTTTTTTTGCTTCTCGCCTGTCCTTTGCAACAGAGGGTGTTTCCTCTGTCATCCATCAAGGTTTTTTCTTTCTTGTTGCTAAGGAATTGCCTTTGGCATTCTTCCCTAATAACAATTCTGGTTTCAGTCCACAGCTCTTCTGGCTCACAGTCAATTAAGTCGAGCAATGCAAAATTAGTTCTTTATGTGCACCTTAAATTCTTTTGGGGATGCTACTTAAGATATATTTTGGTTATATGTTTCTGATGGTGATCTTTTTTAGCTTGACTCCAATTTTTTAAAATTAGGAATTCATGGTCCCATTCTTCTCCTGGTCTTGTTTTGGCAGCAACAGTACAGCTTCTCCACCTTTTACCTTCAATTATATAATCTTCAAGCTTCCTACCTGATACTGTCTAATCTTGGAAATTAAGCAGGGTCAGGCCTGGTTAGAATCTGGATGGGTGACCTGAGTATATGATTATTGTTGTAAACCATCCAGAGAGCTTTGGCTACCGGAGGTATAAAAATATAATGATCTATTTGATTTATGTATTGGGCATCTGGTGACATCCATGTATACAATTGTCTGAGTGGGTGCTTGGAGTATGAGTTTGCAATGAGTAGGTTGTTGGTTTCACAAAATTCTGTGAGTTGTTCTCTTGCTTTGTTTCTTACCCCAGGCCAAATGTTCTACACTGGATTCTACTTTGTTTCCTACTTTTGCATTCTAGTTGCATAGGAATAGTAGCATGTCTGGTTCTGGTGTTTTATCAATTTCGTGTTGGACACCTGCACAGAAGTGTTTGATTTCTTCTTCAGCATCTGTTGTTGGACCATAAGATTGAATAATGTTTGTGTTAACAGGTTTTCCACCCATTCTATTTGAGATTGTTCAGTTGGATTTTGCACTATAGACCCTTACTGCCTTTGCTACATCTTGTCTTTGTATTAGAGCAACTCCATTTCTTCTGAATTCTTCATTTCCAGAGTAAAACACTTTGTGTTAGTCTGATTGGAAATATCCAGTTTGCCCACAATAAGTACTGTGATGTTCATTCTCTCCATTTCTTGCGTTACAATCTCCAGTTTGCCTTGATTCATATTTCTCATGTTCCACGTCCAAATTGTATGTGTTATGCAGCATTGGACTTTTCGTTTACTTCTGTGCATGTGAGTCACTAGACTTTCTTTTGGTTTTGATCTAGTAGCATTATTAGTGACAGCACTACTAGTATTTGTCCTTTGTCCTTCCCCAGTAGCTCCTAAAGTGCTCACCAACCTGGGGGTTTCATGTTCCGGCATTATCTCTTGTTTTATTTTAGATTGTTTCATCATAGGGTTTTCAAGGTATTGTAAGAAAATTCAGAAATGGACTACTACATCCTCCTTTTGTGCTGTGCTACGCAGAGCCAGCTTGAGTGCCACTGCCTTTATCTGCAAAAGAGCCTCCACCAGGATTGTCTTCAACTACTGCTGCTGCACAGTAGCTGCCTTTCAGAAGTTTCTCTGTCCCCACCACCATTAATGAGATTCATTCTCTTTTTGCTGATGGTGAAGAGGGTGAATACATCTTAGCCTCTTGTCTCAGCCTTGACCATTCTGCCTTGGGGGACCCTCCTAGGAGACCAGCCTAGTGGGACTATTCTGGCCTCCTGATGGCATTGCTCTTGGCTTCTTTGATACTCTGCATGTTAAGGTGTGCATCCAAGAGTAGGAAGCTGCCCTTGAGAGGCTTCTAATAACTTATTTATATGCAACTATATTTCACTGAGGAATTATTAAATAATTGGTTAGGGAATACTTTTTGATATCATGAAGATTGCGGTAGTGGGAAGAAAGCTGCTTTCCTCCATCCTTTCCATCTGCTGTAAAATACCAAATATATTTCTCTCAGTGTAGTGAATATATCAGTCTTAATCCTTGTTTTTCTGCAAATCTAATATTATGTTCCTCCAAACACTCTAGCCCTCTAGTCAAATTTCACTGTGTTGATCTTCTAATTTCCATACTAATACCTGGAAATTTATCAGCCGTTAACCTTATTTTCTCAGATACTAAATTCTCTCTTGCTTGTAAATCAACTCCCACTATCTCTATCTTAATAAGAAGGTAATGATACTTATTATTCCTTTTTAATTATATTGTTCATGTGGGAAATGGTTTATTGCTAGAGCAAAGTAAAAGTTCTTTAAAGTTGCTGCCCCATTTCCCAAGCTTTGCAATTTGAACACTTGAACTGGACAGCATCTTCCTCTAAGCAGAGTTGTCTGTGTATACATAAATTTTTGGGCTCTACAGCCTTCCATGCTTAGGAAGCTATTTCCTAACAGAAATAGGATGAAGACTATTTCCACATGTTCTTCCTAATTAGCTTCAGGTCCACCTTCCTAAAATATTGGGCATGCTAGCCCAACTTAGTCAGACAATCTGGTTCACCATGGGTTCTTGCCCCCTCTTCCCCCCAGTCCTCCCATGGGTACTTCATTGGACACCACAGGAGCTCAAGCTATCTCCCCCATTCACATGATGACTGCAAAGCATTCCAGGTTCACTGCAGCTTTTTCCATTAAACATTTTCTTCTGATCATAAAAGCTGGCTGTCAAGTTGGCTTTAATGATCCCTGTTTTGACAGCTACAAATTGTCCCTGTCCATTTTCTTTGGCAGAAAAGTATACAAATGTATAGCTTCTATATTCATTTATACTTTCCTGCCAATTAAAAAATTGTTTCAAAGCCCACTTGAAAAATAGAGCTATACCTTTGCCAACTATCAAAGGTAACATTCCCAAAAATGGAACTACTTGTACTTTTGCATGTTCCCAAGATGACAGACACTTGGAAACCAGTATAAAAGGGAGAACACCTACAGAATGCACAAGCTCCTAACTACAAGCTCTCCCACACAAGGAGAACCATGAGCTACCCCCTTCACAAGATATGGTGTAACCAAGCAGGCAAATAAATTTACCTGCTGCCACTGAGGGGCAATGCCAATGGTGGGTATGTGTTTGACTTTGCTAACAGGCATCCCCCTGCACATTGCCCACTCAAGGCACCCTATTCCATTATCTGCATGACTGCAAATATTTTCAGTTGTGAAAGTGCAGGTTAAAAGTGTTAAAAATCACAAATCACAACTTTAAACATTCCATTTCTAGCCTGCATTTTTTTTCCCTTTTCCAAGGAACCCAAGGTGGCTTATATGTACCTGTTCATTCACAACAACCCTGAGATAGGTTAGGCAGAGAGTCAGCAACGAGTGCAAATGAGTTTCATGGCCTAGTGGGGACTAGAACTCTGCTATCCCAAGCCCCAGTCCAATACTTTAACCAAATTAAAGAAGAAAAACGCTAGGCAACCATGGGCAGCTCCTCCAGGGTGCAGCTGGGACACCTTGGAGGGATTAGCCATAGCTGTCAAAATAGAGTTGCTTGACTGCACACTCTCCTGGACTGAATAAAAAAAATAAAGGAGATAACATGGTGAGTCTGAAAGGGCTGGTGATCACAGTGGGGAGAGGGCAGAAGCCTCCATCTGCTGCTTGGGAAGTTTTCGGGTGCTTGGCACTGGCAAGCGTGGTAAGGTCTTCTTTAACCACTCTTGCTAAGGAGCGGAAGAGCAAATTTCCTGTATCCGTGATGCATTTGTTGGCTGTGTTTGCACAACATAACCCATTATGGGTCTGACTCTTGGGTTGTTGGCGTGCCTTGTTTTGACTGAGGAAATCAGCTTTGGTTTTTATGACATAACATCCCACTCTGTGCAGCAACCCATGATGGCTTGTCATGGTATACAAGCCCATTCTTGTCTTTCACTGCCAGCATCCATTTGTTAAATCAGAATTATAACTACACTAAAACCAATATCTTGGAGATTATTTGACATCCGAAAAGTGAAATTATTGTTTTTCTGTTATGAGAATTCAAACTTCTATTCAAGCTACTGTACATGGTTCAAATATCTTAACAATATAAATTAACCTATTTGCATTGGTGAACTTGATTTTACTGTAAGCAAAGTTAGGGTTGCTTTAAAACCTGTTTAAACAGTGCTGAATGCAGTTTGGTCTTAGCTACACCTGTGGTTAAAGTGTTTTCTGTATCAGTTCATACACTTCTCATGGCACCTGTTGTTTTTCTAGCATAGAAAGGGTTCAGTTGACTTAAACCACATCAAGAATAACATACATTAATCTGTACATCTAGGAGCACTGAAGTTTTTCATGACTTTTAGCCTTTTTCCCTACAAAGAGAAGAACACATCTTACATTTTGGTAAGTTCAAATGTATTTAAGAATCTAAGTAGCTCTTAGGGAAAATGAACTGATGGTCCATCTAACTTGATACAAATCACCATGGCAACTTTACTTCAGAAATACTCTGCTTGCCAAAGATTTGGCTCAGTATTATAGAATCATAGACTTGGAAGGGGCCAATAGGGCCCCTGCTCAATGCAGGAACTCAAAATGTTTATTCTTTGCTTTATTTAAGCTTCTTCTATACCACTTGGCAGTATACACTGTTGAGGCAGTTTACATAAGCACAGCACTGTTTTTTTTAAACAGGGTTGTTTTTTTTTTTAAAGATTTGATTCCTCCGACTGATTTGTTGACAAATCCTGTGAAATGTTTTATATTTTTCTATTTTTCTCCATCTCCCCTCCAGAAACAAAAGAATATTGTTCTACATAACACTTGCATTCTTTTGTAATTTTAAACCTTTGTTAGGCTAGGGCAACGGTGGTGAACCTATGGTATGCATGCCACAGCAGGCAAGCAGAGCCCTCCCCTAACAGCACACATAGGGGCCATGTGCATGCTTAGAAAGAAGTAGTGGTGCCAGGCGATGACGTCACAAGTCGCGACTCATTAGATGCGATTCATCCAAGCTTTCGCATGGCTGGTCAGTGTGCGGCCAAGACTATACAGTATACCCCTGTGAAATCGCAGGTCAGCGTTCAGGGCTTCAGTCTTGTGCGGGATTTTTCTCTGAGCAAGTCCAAGCCAATCTTCTTGTGAATAAGCCAGCGCCTTGTCGTGCGGTGCCTTACTCGCAAGGAGATAGTTTCCTCCGAGTTTGGACCCGCTCAGAGTAAACTATCTCTGCGCACGCAGCCCCTGCCCCTGCCTCGCCACGCGTGCATGCCCGCCGCCCAGCCCAGCCCGGTGCCCATCACTGGCACCAAATTAGCAGTTTTTCACAATTCTCGGGTGCTTTAGGAACGTAACCCCCACAAATTCTGGGGAACTACTGTATGTATATTTGCTTGAGCTGGCTGTGAGTTGTTTCTTCTAAACTAAAACCTTAGTTTTCAGGTTTTCTTGCAGTGTTGGCACTTTGTGATCAATAAGTGGGTTTTGGGTTGCAGTTTGGGCACTCAGTCTCTAAAAGGTTCACCGTCTCTGGGTTAGGGTTAGAAAAATGAGGTGTCCTGGCATGATGCTGATGGTTGAAATGTGTTTAGAATGGGCAGAAATGTTCAGCTGTGCAGAAAAGGTATTCAAGGGCGGGTTTTTCAAAATTGCCCTCTTTTCAGTGGAACTTTTGCCCTATATTAGGGTTAGGGGAGTGCACCAGGGTAGGGTTAGGGTTAGAAAAATGAGGTGTCCTGGCATGATGCTGATGGCTGGAATATGTTTAGAATGGGCAGAAATGATGAGCTGTGCAGAAACAACTACTCTAGGATGGCTTTTTCAAAATCGCCCTCTTTTCAGTGGAACTTTCACCCTGTATTAGGGCTGGGGGTGTCCACCAGGGTAGGGTTTAGGCAGTGGTCGTGATCCTATGGTATGCCTTCCACAGCGGGCAAACAGTGCTTCTCCGTCAGCACACAAACTAAGTCACCGAAGCATCACCCCAGCAGCTGAGCATTGGATAACAGCGCACATAGGGTCCATGTGCTCGCTCGGAAAGAAGTAGCGGCAGCAAGCAATGATGTCATGAGCTGAGACTCATTAGCCACGACTCACCTGAGCTTTCATATGCTCTGTCAGCGCGCTGCCAAGGATGAGGACTGGCTGTGAATTGTTTTTTCTAAACTAAAATCTTAGTTTTCAGTTTTTAGTGCAGTGTTGGCACTTTGTGATAAATAAATGGGTTTTGGGTTGCAGTTCAGGCACTCAGACTCTAAAATGTTTGCCATCACTGGGCTAGGGGAATGGCTGTGCAGTTTTGAAATATTTGTAGTACAAAATAGCCGTTTGTAGAGTTAACACAAACAGTTCCAATAATGGAAAGGCAATACCATAGAAAAGTCTGTCATCCAGCACCAGCTCCTTGAGATTTACCAGTTTTGAAGTTGTCTGGAAGAGAAATGGTTGGGCAAGCTCTCTTAGTTTCCCTTGGCCTGGGAAAAAAACTGATTGTAGTAAGCAGCAAAATGTTCTTCATGCCCCTCAGAACTACTGAAGATCCCAAGACTTCTGTATTACCATTCTTATATATATCACCATGCAAAAACCCACTGCTACAGGCAAGAGATTGGAACAAAAGATGTGGGGATCTTTGGAATCCATCCTCTCCGTACCAGTGTAATACATCTGGGACAAAAATAACCTTCTTTGCACAAACAGAAAGCATTTTAAGTAGCGCATAAAGGAGATGTGATGTTTTCTTCCAGTGTGGATTTTTCATACTTCATGAGATACTGTCTCAGAAGGGCACCCTTTGCAATACCATGGAGGGATGCCACTGGAAGAAGGGCTGAAAAGGGCAAATGCACAGTGTGATGTGTTGGTTAGGGTGCTGGATTCGGACTTAGGAGGTCTTAGTTCTAGCTCCTGCTAACCCATGAAGCTCACTGGGTGACATGGGGCCAGTCATGGACTTTCAGCCAACCCTATCTCATAAGAATTGTTGTGAGGATAAAATGGAGGCAAAGGATCTGATTCATCAACTTGAACATCAACTTGACGGAAAGGTGGGATATAAATGTGTCAAATAGTAAATGGGCAGCACTTGGGATATCAGACATAATTCATGCACTTGTTTTATAAGTGATTGGCCTTGGAGCCTCACAGTTCTCCAGTGTTCGTTGATATACTTTATATGATGCTCTGTGAATGAGCCTGTGAGGTTGGTCAGATATAAAATCAAATAATTAAATCAGTGACTGCATAAAGTTCACCCTGTCAGCCAAATTGCTGAGTGTACTGACTTTAGGGTGCTACACATTAAACTACAATGGTACCTTGGCTCACGAAAGCCTCAGTTCATGACCAAATTGGGTCACAAACAGAAATTTCAGGAAAAAAAATCCTCAGGTCGCGAACTCCACATTGGGTGATGATCACGATCATGCTCGGGGTGGGGGGAGATGGGTGTGATCACGCCCGTCTCCCCCCCAGTCCTCCTGTGACTGCGCATGTCTCCCCCCCATGCGCCTGTGATCGCGCCCGTCTTTCATGTGATTAAAAAAAAATATTTACAGAACGGATTAACCTTATTTACAATTGAACCTTATGGGGAAGTTTGACTTGGCTCACAACCAATTTGGGTTGTGACCAGTCATGATTGGATTAAGTTCATTAGCCAAGGTACCACTGTATATGCAGAAGATATAATAATGGGGGAAATAGCTTAACTAGCAGTTTGTGCAGTATCTGGATATGAAATTAATAAAAAAACAGAAGTAATTGCTCTGCACTTTAGTGCAGTTTTCAAGCAGAAATCTCAAAACTAAATATAGGTTAGAATGGTCTAAGAACATTTAAATATCTATTTATGTATTTATCAGAGGCTCTAATAATACTAACATGAACCATTTACAAATAAAAGAGGATAGAGAAAACTGAAAACCTTTGAAATGATCCTAGTTTAGGAGGGAGAATGCAATTAAATGAATATGATTTCAAAACCACTATTTAGATTTGAAACATTTCTACTTTTCCTAATGGTGCTTCCAGATGGAAGGGCTCCTAATACAAGCAATTAGAAGGCATTCTTCGGGGGTTCTGTCTTTTTCTCTGTAACATGGTTTCTGTATAATGGAGAAGATGGGAGAAGCAGTAAGAAAACATGGGAAGCTTATGAATAAAAGATAACAGCATCTCGACCCCCTGTAAACTTCTGCAAATAAGGCTAAGGACTTGCATTATAAAAGCCTTGTCTGGAGGCACCTTTAGTGTACTAAGACATTGGCAGAGGTTTATAAATATTTTACATATGAGGGGAGCAAATCTAGAGTGAGCCTGGAATAGAATTAGATGATGCCTATAAGGCCCTCAGCTCCGCTTCGAGTCCAACCCTTGGCTCTGCTTCCACATTTGGTTGCATATCTGGCTGCAGGCTCATGCCTTCCCAGTTTAGCAAAGGTGACTTGACATGCTAGCTCCATGTATAGCTATACAGGCAGTTAGACTTTGGAAGGGAGAAGCTAGTTTAGTTGATCCTGGTATGCTGGAGGATGACACAATTTGATGTATGTAATAAGGAATGCAAATTTTTCACTGTACCCACTAGTGTATTATTTATTTAGGTAGTTTCTATAACACTCAACAGTTGAAGCTCTCTGAGTGGATTACAGCAACACATAAAATACAATGTAAAACATAGAGTAAAAATATCAGAGATTACAAGAAAACAAGTGTTAAAAAGCTACACAAGATTACACAAATTAAATCATAAAGCCTGTTTAAGCAGCTAACAAACCCCTATATAATAGTGAACTAAAGGACAGTTATAACCTGGTGCCAAAAAGATATTAATGCTGGCACCAGGTGGAACTCAGTGGGGAAGGTCATCACTGAAAAGGCCCTTCTCCTTGTTGCCTCCAACTGAGCCTCCCTTGGAGGTGGCAATTGGAGGAAGGCTCCAGATCTTGATTGTCCATGTAGATAGTGGTTCATCATTGTGCACTGCCATAATACAGTTTAGGGATCACAAGAATGCAGTTTATTGAAACCAGTAATGAAACTGGAAATAGCAGAAATCTTGAAGGAATACACAACTGCCAAGGAAGGCCTTAGCAGTTATAGGCAGCCTATAAATACATGTATAAATAAATAAATTTATGGGCTATAAAAAAAAATCTATCAAAAAGGCTTTGACACTAAATAACAGTTTATATAATTAAAGATGGTTTAATAAAAATCTAATACTCTATGAGAAGAATTAGTCCTCCAATTTTGCCTTTAATGTCTTCAATAGAAGTGTATTATGGAAAATATTTAAGGAAAATAATGATTTTATTACATATGGAAACATGGTGACAAATTAAGGACGAATTAAGCTTTGGCAAGAATTAAAAGGTGAGGGGGAAAAATAGAATGTTTTCTTTACTATCAGCTAGTCTCAAAGCTAAAAAAGGAAATCCAAACAGGAAAAGGCATAATAAGAAATGATGGACCATCTCCTAGGATGAAACTACAAACAACTGCTCTGATGTGACATTGAGATTCAACAAGTTAAAATATGCATGAAGAGTTGGGTGCAGAACTTTGAGGAAGAAATACTATGCTGTCAATGAGAAGACCTATGGACAAAGGATATAAAATTTACTGCCAGTCAAGCATTAAGAGAAAATTGAGAGCCAGTGTAGTGTAGTGGTTAACAGTGTGGGACCGGGACTCAGAGGATCTGGGTTTGAGTCCCTGCTCGACCAGGGAGCCAACTGGGTGACTTTGGGCCAGTCACAGACTTTCAGCCCAACCTACCTCACAGGGTTGTTGTTGTGGGGATAAGATGGAGGAGGAGAATGATGTAAGCTGCCTTGAGCCCTTTGTAGGAAAAAGGCAGGATATAAATCCAAAAATAAATAAATAAATAAAATTGGTATAAGAGGTACTTTCAGTAGTATATTACCTGAAAGATATACAGAAAATGGAGAGGAATTGCAATGGGAAATGTTGGAAATGTAAAAAGATAGAGGGAACTTTTTACCATATGTGGTGGACATGTGATAGAATCAAAAGATTTTGGAAGCAGATATATGCAGAAATGCAGACAATTCTTAAAATTGACTTTCCCATGAATGCTGAAATTAAGTAATTGAGTATCATACCAGAGACTCTTCCAAAGATTAGGTTAGAGTTATTGAAATATAACAGCATCAAGAGCAACAATTGCTTCAAAGTGAAAAGCTGGAGACTGTCCAATCTTTTCAACGACTGGAAAAGCAAGCTAGCTGAGCATGCAACAATGGCAAAACTAACCAACTATATTAATAGAAGATCAATTGTTGAAAGATGGAAATCTTATTATGCACAACTAATGGTAAAGAAAATAGAATTCTTACAAATGTCAGTGATTTTTACTTCAGTACTAAAGCTAAGATATAATTAACCATTAGTTTTATAAACTAGATTAATCTTCGATTACGAATTAAATTATTTAAAGCAAACAGAAATTTTTGCCTTTTATGAATATGTTCAGATACTGAAATTGCATGCTATATTTGTGGAACTTCCCTTGGCATCCTTTCCCCCATGTATTTCCTTTCTTCTTTTCTAATGTATTTATGAGAAACAAATTTATTTGTGAAAGCAAATAAATAAAATTGAAAACAAATTGTGAAAGATTTTATATACCTTGGCACAGTCATCAATTCAAAGGGAGACTGCAGCTAAGAAATTTGAAGAAGACAAAGACTTGGAAGAGAAGCAATGAAGGAACTCGATAAGATAATCAGTTGTAAGGATGGTTCAGTGCAGGCCAAGGCCAAGATCATTTACAGTGTCTTCCTGACCACTATGTATGTGTGTGAAAGCTGGGCAGTGAAGAAAGCTGACAGGAAGAATATAGATACATTTGAAACATGGTGCTGGAAGACAGTTTTGACTACCCTGGACTGACAGAAAGATGAACAAGTAGGCTCTAGATGAAATGAAGGCAGAGCTTTTCCTAGAAGCAAAAAGGACAAAACTAAGGCTGCCATACTTTGGACACATCATGTGAAGTTAGGACTCCCTGGAGAAGGCAAGCATGCTAGGGAAAGGGAAAGGCAGAAGAAGGGAAAGGAGACCAAATGTGAAATGAATCAACTCTATAAATGAAGTCATAGCCTTGAATTTAGAACGTCTGAATATGGATGTCACGGATTTTGGAGGGCTTTCAATCATACAGTTGCCATGAGTTGGAAACAACTTGATGGTATGTTACCTCAATGCTTCTGTTATTATATGGCACTATTTTGGTTTTCCAAGTCATTTTGGGAGGGCTTTGCCTGAAAGGCAGCATATAAATACTATAAATAAATAAACCTGTGATCAGAGCTAGTCTATTATATCTTTGACGGCATGCCTCTTTGTTCAAACTTCCAAGGCAGAATGTAACAATATTTTAGAATCCTTATTGTCAGAAAAAGTTCTCAGGTAGGAGCACTGAAAAAGATCTTTGCCTAAAACTCTAAAGAGCCCCGTTAGGATAAACGATACCAAGCAAGTATTGAACATTGTATCCTTCTCATAATTTGGGTCTAATCAACACTCTCTATCTAACTAATTTCTTTTTTTCTTTTGTCTCAGGACTTGATAGTCTTCAGTGAGGATGAGTCTTCTACTGCTGCAGCACAATCAACATTTTCAACTGAAGTCTCTAGAGAGGAACTGGCAACAGATACAAGGGCAGCTGTCAGTAATTCCTGGAATGCAAGTATGTAGAAAACAAAAAGCAGGATTTGCAGCATTTATAGGCTATTTATAAATAGCCACTTGCAGGGAGAGTGATTTTCAGTGGTTTGTAATGGGAAAAAAACTATCCTCCCTTTGCCCACTCCTCCAGATTGAGGCTTAGGTAGTTGCTTTTTAAAAGGAAGACGAAGCTTTTTATAAGTATGTGCATCCTGTGTTTAACACAGCTTAAGATGTTATACAAAATCCTTATTCCATTGAAGACTTATTCCATAATATTAGAAGTTGGGGTCATCTAAATGCCTCCAAAAAAAAACAACAACAACAACAACAACAACATTTATTGACAGAATATAAAAATAGCTTCTCCAAAATAGCCTCACCTTGGCACCTGTGCTCAGCTCTTGTAAACTCAAGCCTGTGGTTTCCTTTATAGAGTCATCTCATGTTAGGCCTTCATTTTCCTCTCCCTTTGTCTATCCCTAGCATGATTAACTTCTCCAGGAAGTCTTTCCTTCTCATGTTATATCCAAGCTATGGCAACTTTACTTTGGTCATTTCTGCTTCTAGGGAAAGTTCTGGTATGATTTGATCTAGGACCCACTGGTTTGTCTTCCTGTCAGCTCAAGGTATTTGCAAAGCGTTCCTTCAGCACCATGCTTCAAATGCATCAATTTTCTTCTTGTTAGCTTTCGTCACTTTCCAGCTTTCACAGCCATACGTAAGTGATCAAGAATACAGTAGCAAGGAAGATCTTGGCCTTCACCTCCAGAGAAATGTCCTTACACTTAATATTTTCTAGTTCCTTCATTGTTGCTCATCCAAGTAGCAGTTTTCTTTGAGTTTCTTGGCTACTTTAACTATAAAATTGAGTTAGTTTCACAGAGCAGGTTGCACTGAGTTCAGGTGGCTCTGGCTCCTAAAAGTTATACAACATTACATCTCCCTGTCATAGGATGGCTCCAGGACTCTGTAGGAAAGACAAAATAGTAACTTTCTGACTATCAGCGGCTCCATTAAATATATCAGAGTCAAAGAGCAGGCAGGAGAGCCTAGCTCAACTGCAGGTGGGCCCTCTTGGGGTGTTCTTTTGTTCCAGCAGTGATCTCTTCCAGATAGCATTCTTACCCGAAAGAAGGTGGTAGGGACAAGAATGAAGCAAGGGAAGCAAGGTGGAGTCAGGTTCTGCTAAGGCAAAGTCAAGCAAAGCAGAATGTAGGTTCAGATAAGGCAAAAATCAGAGGACACCGGGGAAAGCACAGTGTGCGTGAAGCATTGCTGATTCTAATCTTGCCCCTTCCAGGCTGGAGCACCCTAGCTGTTGTTTCTAGGCTGGGGATGCTTCTCCTGAACGGTGTCTTCTCTGATAAAGCAAGGTGCAATGCAGCCAAGGCTGCCTCAGCAGAGGTAACAGTTGGAGAAGTCAGCCAGGGTTGGCGGACAGAGTGGAAAGAAGCACAGGCAGGTCAAGCCCCACCCCATGAGGGAATCCAGAGGTTGGATGGGGATCCTCTGCAGGCCGAATTAGGGGCTCAGGCCAGAGGTCCTGTATCCTTTTGGTAAGTAAGGGAAACTCCAAACAAAGCAGAAAGCGTTCAGGAGAGTACAACATGCAGCTGTGCCGGAGAATCATACATGTGGATTGTGTTTTGTTTCAGGATCAAATCTGTTTTTTCTTAACAAATTTACTGCAGTAGTAAAGGTGGAAGAAATGGGGAGAAAACAGGGGAGTGTTATCTGGACCCCTGTAAAATTCCATGAATGAGTAAAACAATGGTGCAACATAAGCCTTGTTTGGAAGCACATCCAAAATGAGCCATAAACAGAACTGATTGGAAGGACCCCAAACTGAACCTTACAGAGAGCAGCACCTCCATTCTAGGTGGTTAGTTGATCCTCTAGTGAGTGAAACCTCTCACCCCTGGATCAGTAGCTGTTGAAGTCACCGCCACATCCTGGCTCTGTTGGGGGTTCTGGACTTAAGCCCAAGGATGGCCATGAGCTTCCTTCAAACAGAGAAGTGCTTGCAAAACAGGCTTCTCTTGGGCCAGAGCTTCCAAGGCAGCAGAGACATTTGGGGTCAGTTCTGAAGGCAAATGTTTCTCCCACTCTGGTACTTCCTCTAAGTCCACAGCCTCATCCACTGACAGTGGGGAATCTGACCTGGGACCATGATAAGTGTTGGGCCAACCATGCTGGATGCTTCTTCCTGCCCTGTAAAAATATTTCATAATATTTACTTCAAACGAAATCATATTTAGTCATGATTGTTTCCAGTGATAATCGGAAGATTCTTGTTTGCACATGTTGGTTAGTTTGTTGCTTTCATTTGACTGTTTTTAAGGAATTCATAATGAATAGCTGCTTCATTGCACCTTGATTAGCTACTCTTAATTGCCTTCTTTTGCAATCTTAAACTTACTTAGTAACAAATAAGCCTCACTGAGTGCAAAGGGAATTAACTTTGGAGTAAACCTCTATAGGATTCTACTCCACGTGGGAGGGAGGAAAGTTTTAGTAGTGATTTTATCTCATTATTCTTGTTCTTTTACTTTTTTATTGCTACGTTACATTGCATTTCTATCCTGCCTAGGCAGCATACATAATCTTCTTCTTTTCCATTTTATCCTCACAGCAGCCTTGTGAGGTAGGTTAGGCTGAGAGTGAATGACTGGTCCAAAGTCACCCCAATGAGCTTAATTGCCTGGGACTGGGGACCTGGGAGATACATACTCTAGCCCAACACTCTAACTACCACATCTCCCTGGCTCTCATTTTGTAATGAAATCTTCCATTTCACTAAAGCTAATTCAGGAGTGTGTATGTGTGTATGTCTGCCTAAGTGTGGAGTGACTGTGAATAATACACTGCCTGCCATTAAATTTCAGCATAATCCATAATTATAATGAATTGAACATGGGTTACATCCAAATCTGTGAACTATCAATGCATCTATTTGGGAAGAAAGGTTCTCTTGGTGCTACTGGTATACCTGTATTTTCATGCATTCCCAGAAATTTCATCTTGAATACTTTGCTGGCTCTTTATTCTTATGTGACTTCCTTTGCAAAGCACATGGTTGTACAAATCAGAGAGTATGTGCAGTTTATGGGCTTTGGCATTTGTTATATTCAAAGAAGGTTAAACTGTGTTTGCTCTTTAGGGACTTGATTTTGTCAGCAGGGATGTCTTTGAAAGGTTAAGTAGACCGACAAAGATGACAGAACAGAGGAATTCAGAGCAGTCTAAATGCATACTGCAGTGAGTACAAAACACAATCCATCTGCTAGTTTTTAAAAAATTAAGGAAATTAAGTTCTGCTCCATGTCAGATATAAGCCACTGCATCTGATAACTTCTGTGAGTTCTGTCATTCTTATATGAGTACAATTAGACTTGTAATGCTTTTTTATGGCATGGCCATACAGTTAAAGCAGTCCAGAAACAATTGGCACAAAATCAAGCGTGAGGTGTGTAGCCAAGATGAGCAGTGACTTCTAGCAGCCATTGCAGCCCCATGTTGTCATGATTTGTGCCTGTGGGTGTTGCTGAAATCCTCTGTGCAGCCTAAGCTATCCTGCTTTCCTGCACAATTGCAGCTTGACTATTGTCCTGTGATTCATGAGTAGTCTGCACAGGACAGGGGTAGCTTTTTGTGTGGCATGGCATTTGGGGCCCTGAGACATTGGATGCCTTACTGGAAGATCTCCATACTCTGTCCTCTTTATGGTTTTGGCACAATCAATATAATCTCCCTTCCTTTTGACAAACATAGCCAGTATACAAAGGTAGTACCCAGGTATTTTGAACTATGTGACACATGCTGTTTGTGTTTTCTTGTGCACTTCTTGGCTAAAGGTTCTCCAGGTTTACTGTTTCAAAAGCTATTATTCCAAAATGATTAACTCATGTCAAATTTAGCTCACAATCAAAGCTTGATTTGTAAAGGTGCCGTTCATGAGAAAAGAATGGAATGTCAGGTCACACACACCCAATGAGGCAATGGGCTTCTCTAACTGAGGCTTTTAATGCCTTTTATTGAGGCTTCTGCTTCCATTTTCTTTGTGGGATTAAGTGATTGTCCTTTACATGTGCTCTTTTCCCAAGAATTTTCTTTCTCTGCCTTTCTGTAGATTCCATTATAGAACCACTAGGTGGCACTGTGGTATGATACAGTAGAATTACAAAAATCCCTGAGATTTTCATAGGATTTTATCACCAGATTAGGAAATAATACAGTACCTGAATTTCCTTCTTCTGAAAAGCTACAAATAGCTGCAGAACATGTATGTCACTTATAACTGAAGTGGGAGAGATGCACAGTCTCTATAATTCCCAACATTTTCAAATATTCAAAAGATTGTGTATTAATTTTAACCAGCCTCTTTAGGGAAGACAGGAGAACTGATGAAGATAGAAGTGGACTTCTCTGCATGCCCATCAGAAATGGAAAAAGGGGAGCACTCAGATGTGCTTTCGTTTGCCATGTCAAGATGGAAGTCCACCAGCTACTTTGGATGGGAGGTTTTAACTGAAATGAGGAGCACAGCTTGGTATTTGATGTTTTCCTCATCCCAGGTTACAAAGCTGGAGGTGGCAAGAAATCCCTAAAACCAGTCCTTTACTGGTTACCTTGTTTGCCTCCCAAAGCAAGCAGGTTTGTGAACATGATGCTCCAATGAAAAATTGGGTTTACAGCTCTTTAATGTCAGACTCCTCCAGCTCTTTCTTTCCCTGCTGAGCCCGCACACAGGCTTGCTCCTTATCTCTTCTCCAGATTCTTTTCTCCCTCTGAAATTTGTATTGTACAAAAGCTATTGAATAAAATTGGTATGGTGATTTTTTGAAAAAATCTCTTCTAGGTGATTAGCATTTAAATAGGACAGATAGCCATTAAAAGCTGTATTACATTCAGTCTCTCAGTGTTTGGCTTGAGCAAGACAAATTTGAATACAATATTATTAAGCTCATAATTACAGATATTTAAGTGTGTTACACAGATTGGTTTAACTAGTCACATGAAGCCAGACTTGAAATAACATGGTTTATTTTGGTCAAGTTTAAGCATCTCCTGGTAAAGAATTATGGTAAATGACATTTGAAAACAGCTGCAGAACATATTTTATTACCATAGTTGGTTTATTCCATTATCTGTTCCCTTCAGTATATATCATAAAGCATATGTATCTTTAGCCTTTTTTAAAAATAATCAGGGAAATGTTCCAGAAAGAGATTTGTTCTTTTAAAACTGTGTGCCTCTTAGTGGCATTCTTAGTTGTTTTCTCATGCTTGAAATCCACCTGTCTTCAATTTGTGTGAAGCTGAGGAAAGTGTTCTCCAGCACGTGTAGCAGACTGCTGACTTGATGTTCTCCCAAGCCAGGCATAACTTTTTGGGGTCTGACATAAAATTGGCCCCTTCCATATACAGATAATGATCTTACCCCATTTATCATGAAAAGATTTATAATTTAATTCTAAAATATCCACATTTCTGCCAGCTCTCTCCTGCCTCTGCAGAATTTTGCCTATGGCATATGTAGCAATGACACCACTATTCCTTCTGAAAGGATTAATAGGGATAAGTGGTGGAAAGAGTGACAAACTAATATGGATCACAACAGAAGGCAAAACTGAGGCATTCTTCACTAGTAGGTGCCCTTTTGAACATCGGACTAATTAAATCTCTAGTCATGATTACATACAAAAATGAAGATAAAATAACTGAACTTTTGTTGCCTTGCAGGTGCTCTGAGTCCTTCAGACAAAACTCCGCTACCTTTGCAAAAGTGGGATTCAGGCAGGAAATCAAAGAGTTCTGTTGTTTCCAGAGTTATGCTGAAATCACCTCTGAGAAGGCAATCAAGTGTACATGCCCAGAAAGTTGCAGCGCCATGGCTTGATCTTTGGTCCTCTGGTCCAGAAGAGGTCACCACTATCAACAAGCAACAGGTTCCAAAACCAGCCTTCACTTGCTGTCGCAGTGGAGTCTCTGTGGAAACCATCTACAAGTCTCCTACATTTCAATCCTTTGATCCGTTGAGTAGCAGTGTCACAAACACCATGAATCCAACACCAACTTCTAAGCAATTCTATGAGCCCAGTCCAACTAACCTGCGAAGCCTCAACTTCTTAATACCAGGTACTTTACAGACAGCTGGTTTGAGCAGTCATCCCATCCCAAGGCCAGGTGAGCTTATGGATTCTGTGTGTCTCAGAAACTGGGATATATTTTTGCTTCTGCACTTGCATTTTTGCTTTGTAATTTATAGAAAACCCTACTACTTTTGTGATAATGCCCAGAAAGTTGATTTTCATTTCATTTTAACTTTAAAATACTGTTTGTTGGTGGCTGTCTATTATTTCTAATAGTTACTTTTATAAAAAAAAATGTTTGCACAACTGTTGTACTGAAATGGAGACTAGGTAAATATTATTATAATGAATAGGTTAAATTACACCTTTTTAAAACGTCATAGTACATATCAGATCATAGCAGTCAGAAACTTAATGGAGTAGCACACTGATCATAGAAAGTCTCTTTTGGTTAAAAAAACAAAACAGACTATTGAAAATACAGCAACATGGTGGTACATTTTAACTGCATTTAGTGCATTGGAAATTGCCAGTTCTCTCACACACAATTCATATACAGGATCAAGGTGGGTTTAACTAGATAATTAGTTACTGGCCCAATCTTGGGCATGTTGAGACAGAAAAGAATCCTGCAACTCCCAGCATTCCCCAGTCAGTTCTGCTCCAGGTGAGCAGAACTGACTCATTACCATTATGGAAATTGGAAGGAATTGAGGGATGCAAGGCCTGATCACTTCATTTTGCTCTTTCAAGAAAAGTTCCCAACACCTGTTTCTTGCACTTGCATATCCCATAATGTAAATAGTTATGTCCCATCTGGAAAAGTAATCCAGTGCAGGTGATAGAGATTACAAATGAATATATACTTTTGGCAAATATCATTGTGAATTTTTCTTTTATATACATTTTAGACTCTGCCGGCTCAGTTGGAACAACATCCTCCTTTTCTACATTCTCCATGTCATCCCCCGAGTCAGCTGTTCCAAACAACACACCACAGCCTCATTGTATTCCTCCCCACGGAACTGCTTATTTGTCTTCGCCACATGGACTATCTTCTCTTTTCTTTAAAGATCTTAAGGAAAAGATTGCACATTCCTTTTCTCCTTGCCCAGCATCTGATATAGATGACAATGCTAGCATCTTAAGCCTTCTCCCTGATAATTCAAAATGTTCTGTGGGAAAAATTAATAGTTTTAGGAGCAGAACTTGCCGTGCTTCTGGTGAGAGTTGGGGAAACAATTTAGTGTGTGATATATCCTCTGTGCCTAATCCTGGTGTACCTCCTACAACAAATCTTCCCAGTGCAGATCTTCTTTGTATGAGCACTGAACAGAAAAGCATGGCCCTTTTGGAAGAGATAAAAAATGCTGTTTGTGGACTAAGAGGGGATTTCTGCAGTGTGGCCCAGGAGCTGCGTACTATTGGTAGTGAGCTGACAAATATGATGGTTTCTGTTCAAAATATAGACAAGTTCTTTGCAGCTTCCCAGACTGCTAAAGAAGACTCTGGCCAACTGTAGCTCTCAGGATAGCCATGCCATGAAGATATCTTAGATTGTTTGTATATTCTGCCTTACATAGCTCAACAAATCTCCTAGTTTAGAGTTGAATTGCAGATATATATATATATATATATATATATATATATATGTATGTATGTATGTATGTATGTATTGTTTATATTCTTGTTTTTAAAGAGAAATTGTTGCTTACATTTTGTGCTATAACAACACTAATATTTTCACTTTGGATAAATTGAATATTTGAAACCCACATGTCCTTGAGTTCAACTGCATTAGTTCAACTGCAAAAACAAAGCATTTGTCTTAGAAATAGCAAAGAGCAATTAGACAGCTGTCAGCAAGCACAGCCCCTATTTACTTTTATTCCTCTGTGCCCCCACATACCTAAAATGCCATGCCACCCACAAAGTAAATGGGAATAGAGTTCACCACTATTTTTTGCAATTTGTTCTAAAGGCTGAAATAGGGCTGTGCACAGGGCTTCCTGGGGACAAACAGTTATAGAGCAAAATTCTGGCAGCTTTGAAGTCACAGAAAGAAAGCAAGAAAGAACACAAAATGATAACCCAGACTCATTGATTTCTGAGTCTATACAATGGAAAGCAGTAGTGGAAATGCCAATAAGAGAACTAAAGTCTGTGTTTTCAAGTGACAGTTTAAATGCCAACTGATAAAGAACTTATGGGACAATAAGTGAGGTCTGCTTGGATAAGAATGTATGGTGTTAAAAAAGTGAGGATGGAGCTGACTGTCGTTCCATAATGGACAATACAGTTATTATTTGTCACAACTTGTCTGGGAGTTGATAAAATGTAGCACAGTAACTTCAGTGCTACTGAAGTTTTTTGCCCCATTGGAGGAAAGAGTCACTGGAAACTTGGGTGCTTTCGCAAAAATAGAAATGATGCATATGTAGAGGCAGCCAAAATGCACAGTCCTACAAGGCAGCAGATCCTTTGGAATGGTTTTATATAGTGTCCTTCCATCAAAGGCACTGGGAAGGGGAATTGGGGCTCTGGGCCACTTTTCACAGTGACAAAAACCATGTTAAAAGGGGGAAATAGTAAGCTTGTAGAGTAAGTCCCCTGCAGTGCTGCAGTTTTCTCTTTCCCCTGACCAAAAGGCTGAAATGGCCCCGCTTCATGGGCTTTGTGAATGGGACTGCAAAGGCAGAGGGGCAGCTCTGGATCACCACTTGTTTCTTCACACATACAAATACACTTGTTCTCTCCTTCCCTGGTAGAATGTTTTACCATCTCCAAACTCTGGAAATCTCACCTATTAAGCAATAGTGAGATTTCTGGGAATGATTGAATAGCTGAAACTAATTAATTCAAGTCTGCCTCTTTTATTTCTTTTTTACTTAGTGAGATACACTGAAGGTTCTGGTCTCAAACAAAAAACAAACTTGCACCAATAAATTGAAGATCAGAGACAAGTTTGACAAAGATTGAAATTAGGGAGATGTCAGTACTTAACACTTTTTTCCATCATGAAAAGTCATACTGTAGACTTCTTATCTAAGCATTGGTGATTTTATTTTTCATCATCAATGCAAACCTATATTGCTGTATTAGTTTCATTAATAATATTACACTATATAGACTTCTGAATGTGGTTTCTTTATTTCTTATCTGCCCAACATAAAATACAAGCACAGTATTTGTCATTTTACAGTTCTTATTAGATTATTGTGTACTGCCCTGAATACTATAGATATTACATTAGCAATAAAAAAACAAAATGGTCAACTTACTATCACACATGAGAATTATCACTTCTTTGGCCTAGTGTAGGCAGCACTCTTATCTATTGATTTGATTTGTATAAAAGCCGCCCCTTAGCATTATGCTTTCTGGGCAGCCATTCCAATAAAATATGTTAAGAATCTATTATACCACTGTTATTAAAATCTAAGTCAATGACTATCTTCTAAAATCCTCTCTACAAGCGCATACCTTTCTTGCATGGATGTTAATGGAGCCATATGTATAGTATAAGACATTGTTCACAAATTATAAATTAAATTCAATGCATATTTTTGGAGCTTTGTTTCACTGTATTAATTAGTTCTTTCAAAAATCATTGGGCTTGTAACACTGAGTGAACATTTCTAGACTTGAGATTTGCTTAGATAATTAGTATAATTAATTTCTTTTAACTGATATGTATAAGGGTTTCTACGTGGCTCATTAATCTCTGCCTCTTCACCTAAAAGGACCATGTTTCATAGCACTGAGACTGTGCATAACAGCATGTCTGGAATCTGTTAGAGCCCAGAAGTGGGCTGGAAAATGACTCCTGATTTTGCTGAAACAGCTTGATTGTATTTTCTTTAAAATTGAAGTCTACCAAGCTTTCTTGTAATTGTATTCTGACAGACTTTGGAATCAGAGAAAGGAGTTTTCTGATTATGTTAAAATGAATTATTACAAATAATGGATGCATGTTGGGATGATGGGGACTAGAAACAGCATCCAAGGCCTTATGCTGTCAGCTTGTAACATAATTAATAGAACATAAAGTTACAGAAAATCATTTGGCCTGCCCAAATACTGAAAAGTAATCTTATATGTTCTAGCGTCTTTTTCAATGTCTGTTTTACACTCCAGATCACACTCTTAAGAAAAGGTTAACAACTTGCAAGGTTATCCTGAGGCATCAGCAAACTCTGCATAAAGTTTCAGCTAACGATTGTAGTATGGGATTTGCAGTTCTGCCTTCGTTCCATTCCTGGGTAACTAAAATAAAAACCTGCCTTGGGTTCCCCGCAAAATGAAGAAAACGTGGATGTGTATATATTGTTGTTATATAATAATATCTACTTAGATGAATAGGCAGCAGAAATCAAGATATGCACAAAAGTGTGGATGACTAAAGGTAGTTACACTTTGTAATTTAAAGGAGACAAATACTGGATTCGTTTTTCTCCCCAAACATGGCTCCTTCTCCCTCACCAGGTCCAGTCACCTGCAGTGGTGGCATGAAAGGAAGCACTTCAGAGATGATGCAGTGCCTCTGTATTGCATGCATGACTTACAGAGCGGTTACTGTGTAATGACAGTGCTTGGAAATAATGTGCCTATCAAGTACCATCTTGGAGGGAACCAACCAGATGTAACTCCGATGTTTGGTTTGGATAAGAAAAAGGTGAAAGTTAGACCAGAGGGAAGTTTTACCAGCTGTGAAGCCCATCAACTTGAACCATTCATATGCAACACTTAAGTATCAGGACACCCAGAATGGCTAGAGGTGGTTACTGAATATGTGAATTTCTCCTGAGAAGCCTGTGATGGACAACTTGACCCAGAAATCAGAGTACCAAAGAATTTAATGATGCACTATCTATTCATATTCAAAGAAAGCCTCCACTCTGGTTTGTATCCCTAAACCTATCTAGAATTTACACCTGGAAATGTGACTCATCACAGCAGATGCATGAAGCACTTTTTATGTGCTTAATTGGCTTATTAAAGCATTCAAATCAAAAGTGTCTGACAGCTCTGTTCTGGAGGGTTCAGATGAGGAAAGCTTTTGAGTGAGCAGTCATACTACATTAGAGTATCTTGATTCTGTCAGACTTTGGGGAACACACCATAATTCTTTGGGACACAATATCACCAAAAGAAGAAGAAAAAAAAAAGAGAAAAGGATTTTAGCAAAGTCGACAGTAATGAATATATTAAAAAGGAATATCCAACCTTCACAAAACTAGCCCTGTACAAGATAAGCACGGGAAATGCTGCTAATATCGCTGTGGATTTTCTATCCATAATTCTCAGTTCAGCAGCTGGGCTCATGAGGCTTGTAATGGCAGTGAGTGTGTTAAAATAGCAGTGTTTTGTGGAACCAGGAAGACTAATACATTGATTTTGGTATATGCTTTCGTAGGCAAGAGCCCACTGCAAAGAATGGAAGAAATAATTTGCATCCTTAACTTGAAATATGTAGCAGTATAAGTGACATTCTGAGTTAAAAACAAAAACATTATTGGCCTGATAGGTCCGGGTTATTTCTGAGCATAATTTCTGAGCATTCAGTAAAATATTATGTATGAGTAGCAACTGGTACACTGAGGATATAATGCAAACTGGATGCAGATAGTGCTCCAAACTTGGAGGATTATGGGTATCCTATGCAGGATGGAAAGAACACAGAGATGAAGGTGTCTTCCATGCTCCTGCCCCAAAGAGCACCGAGATGGCTGATTTTGGCTGTCCAAGTCTGCTGCTTCAAGGGAGGAGGGAAGGAGGCTGAGGCACCACCAGGATGCTTTGCATTTTGGTGGCACCAGACTGCTGTCCTCCCTACCCACTGGAACAACCATAAATCTGCTTCTCCAGGGTTGGCATTTGCAACCTTGGAGAAACAGCCAGGGAAGTTATTTCCTTGCCTGCTTTGTGGGGAAGAGATGCTTGAAGCTTATTGTCCAGCTGAGACCATGGAGTGAGTTTCCAAAGTTGAATATAATATTCAAAAAATCCTATGACTTTCTAGTAGCAGTCCAGTGATCATAGGACCCTGTATTTAAAAACAATTTCAGGTCAGCAACATAACTTTATGTTTTGGGTAAGAATATCATAATCTTGGATTAGGCCAGCCCTATCATTAGGCAGAATGAGGCAGGTACATCAGGTACCAGATGCTGAGATGTGTGCATGCCAGGTGACATGTCCTGCATTCGCTAAACTAGCTCGCTAATTTTGTGTGTGGTAAATAATACTGGCCCAATACCAGTCTCAAGTAAGATTTAACTATCAGCAGTCAGCTTTTGCACAGTACCTGGAATAGGAGCGGAGGCATGATAATACCTTTTGCTTCAGAAAGTAAACTGTCTTGGGATGGCCTGAACCAACTAGAATTTGTTGTATCTGGGGTGTGGAAGACAGATGCTGCTTGCAGTCACACTGGGCTCCCTTCCTATTCCATGCCATGTGTAGCAGCCGTTTGGATTGTGGCATCCGATGTGGAAGAGCAGTGTTGCTTGTGCAGTGTGTAGGGCTTGATTCCTGGCAAGCATCTTGCAAATGCTGGGCACATGTTCCAGAAACTTAGACTTAGGGACACTGCAACGCAGACCAGAGAAGCTGAATCCAGGGAATCCAATGAATTCCAACCCCTAAACAGATTCCTCCCACATCTCTAGTTTTACTCAACTTGAGAATAGCGTTCAGCTCTCAACAGGTACAGGTAATTTAACATTCAATCATTCTTAAGACTATGTTGTTGTTGCTGCTGCTGCTGCTGCTGCAGTCTCTGACTTATGGCAACCCTATGAATGAAAGCCCTCCAAACAGTCCTATTCCTGACAGCCCTGCTCAGTGCTTGTGAATTCAAGGCTGTGGCTTCCTTTATGGAATAAATCTATCTCATATTTCATCTTTTCTTTTTCTGCCTTCAACTTTTCCTAGCATGATTGTCTTCTTTAGGGAGTCCAACCTTCTTATGATATGCCCACAGAATGACAGCTTCTAGGAAAAGTTTTTGCTCTTAGCTGGCTTCAGTTGATCTAGGACTCACGTGTTTGTCTTTCTGTTGGTCCAGGGTATTCACAAACCTCACCTCCAGCAACATGATTCAAACACATCAATTTTCTGCTTGTCAGCTTTCTTCACTGCCAGCTTTCATACCTATAGACAGTGATGAGGAGTGCAGTACTCTGGATGATCTTGGCCTTGGTCTCCACTGAAACATTTTACACTTGATCTTTTGTAGTTCCACATTGCTGCCCTTTCAAGTCTCAGACTTCTTAAAGCTTCTTGGCTTCAGTCTCCCTTTGAATTGATGGCAGGGCCGAGGTATCTAAAATCTTTCACAATTTCAATTTCTTCATTGTTGATATTAAATTCTTCTGCAATTCTTCTGTGGACATGATTTTTGTGTTTTTACTATTCAGCTGCAGTCCTGTATCAGCACATACTGGACATTTCTAGCCTGTTTTGTTTCCCATATTTGTTGGCATATTCTTGTTAGGATTCGGACTGATTCAGTGTCTGCATCCTGGAACAGGGTTCTGTTCTATTCTTTTGGTATTGTTGGGAAAATTGAGATAAATCCTGGCAGAAAATGGTTGCTTATGTGCCTTTGTGTTATAAAATGCCTACACCCCTTTCTCAAGAAGCACCAAAAATTCAAGCCAGGTTACTGTTTGGCATTTGCTGTTACTTTAAGAAGTGGGATTTGATGGTTGCCCCAAGAAGCTGCCAGGACTATTGTTTTGCGGATCAGTAAGAACTGGTCAGGCTGCCAGGTTAACAGCATTGCAGTCACTCTCATTTGCATGCCAAGACTCACAATAATCCCACGATTATGATGTTAATACTCTGCAATCAAATGGCATTGTATTGACCCCCCCCCCGCAGACCTCTCACCTTCTTCTGTGTTCACCTTATTTCATCATCAACTGCCCCACTGCTGGGCCCACGTGACTCAGAATCTATAAAATACTTTGTATATGTTCTAAAAGCTTGTAGCTGGCAGTGCCGACCACTACCCGGTAGCATGCTGCCTAAGTAACTGCAGGGGGCCTGGGTGCTCTCACCCATAAAAGTGCAGGGGTTCAAGGCGATTCAATCTTCCCTGCGACTTCTGGTAATTCATTATCGCCATTAGTACAGAGGCTCTATCAGCAGTCTGTCCACTCTGGATATTTTATTCCTTTCAAGTGTTTTCAGAGTAGCGTTCACTTCACCTTCTAACATTGCGGGCACTTCCTCATCTTTTCTGCATAGTTCTCCCATATATTGTTACCACATTCTCTGTATTTTCTGCTGATCAGATAGTATGCTGTCTTGTTTGTCTTGAGGCTATGTATAGCAATAAAATTTGCGTAACAATGTGTGGCCTGTTGATCTTTTCTTTGAGTAAAAATAGTTTGGCCTACTTACTTACACAGACACACACACACCCCCCCCCCCGAGAGAGAGAGAGAGAGAGAGAGAGAGAGAGAGAGAGAGAGAGAGAGAGAGAGAGAGAGAGCCTTTCCCCCTATACATTTTAAGCCCGCTTGCTGAAGTTTGTAGCTAAGAATCTTAGCTTCCAAAGGAGACCTAGATGATTTGCACTGAACTTTCTTTTATCCCTTGGTCGGGCGCCTATTTTTTGGTGCATAAAAGTGCCCCATATAGCTAGTCTTACAGAGATTTGGGGGATTCCTTTTAGAATCCAGGCATGTTTTGCTTTATGAAAAAAAAGTCAGTTAAAAGAAGGAGGCTGAAATTTGAGGCGAGTTTGTGGCAGTGTCCTAGAAGGACAAATGTGTAGGTTTAGGTTATAGTACAGGATATGAGCTGGGGGATTCCAGTGACCCTTTAAGGTCAGAAAGCTGCTCTCCTGGTTCAGCAGATCTGCCATCTATATTAACAATTTCGCACTGATATTTTAGAGACTTTACACAGTATATCATTAATTTTATCATTAATCAGAATTGCTTGTGTGTGTGGTCATTTACTTACAAAAGGAGACAATTCTCCAGGAAAGCAATTCGTTGCCTGCATGTTCTAAAAAGTGTTTATATTCAGTACTATTCTTTTGAACTGAGATCACAAAGTAGACAAAGTGGAGCTTTTCCTGGTGCTGTGGGGATGAAAGGGAAAAAATGATTATGCACATACACTGCGTATATCTTTGGGCACCCATGTCAAACAGCTACCATTTATGTCTGGAGGCAAGCATCTTAACTAATTGGGCTTTGGGAACAGCTTCCTAATGGTGCTTGCTAGAAGTTTTGTGACCCTGAAAGTGGGGAGTGTTTGCTGAGATCACTCTGCAATTTTCCTGAAAAGGTAACGCCATTATAGAAAGGGGCAAGTGCATACTGTGTTATGAAATGCAATAGCTCAGGACAAAGCAGACTGAAGGAGAGAGAAGTGCTGCATTCCTTTCTGCATAAGTAAATGGAAATATTTACTGATGGCACTTTGAAAGGTACTTTTCTAAAGAAGAGGAATATATATGGTTACTGGATATGCAAATCAACTCTGTATATGTTAAGCCTATTCATACTCAGTGCGTATAGCCACACACTTGGCATACTTTGTAGAATCAAACATTTGTTGCATAATTTGATACCCTAAGGCCCTGTTACCAATGCCAACCACTACAAGTCTGTGGAAACACAAAGGCTTTAGAGAGGTTCCAAAAGTTGTGCAGGATTAATTCACTTGATCAATGTAAAGTGATGAGACGTGTGGCATTGTGGAATGTCAAGTGCTGAACATGTACAGTGTGAGTGGGAGTGCTGCAGCCCACACCACTATTGCAACTCATCACATCTCTGCAAGCCGTCTAAAACTGTGTGGTGCCCTTGCGCTGTCATCCGGGTCCAGGATGGAGCAATCTCGTTACAGGTTCATGAAGACGAACTACAACCAGACAGATGATCCCAGTTGGTAATGGTTGACTTTAACTAAGCAAGGTAGGCATGGATACCATCAGCTATGACCCTAGTTGGTTACCCAGAGATCTGAAGAATCCATTAGTAGCACTAGTTTATACCAGTTAGGTGACACTCATTGATCCTGACCCAGCAGTAATGACAAGAGACTACCAACATATCAAACCCTGCCAAATGTGATTGAAGAAGCAGGCGTGTGGATTCTTCTTCTTCCAGCTTTGCCACTAGTGGCCATCCATGGTGGCTTGGAAATAAGCTCTGTAGCATTATAGCACTCACTCCACTTATAGTTTCACTCTCTGGAACTCCTTCCCTGTATAGGCAGGGTCTGACTATTTTTTTTTTTTTACCAGAAAAGTAATTCTGGTTTTTTGTTTTGCTTTTTTTTTTGTTCTTTTGTTCTATTAGAACCTGTTCACATAGCATAGTGGTAATTCCTATGTTATTAAATCAGGAATTTTGGAGAGAAGCTGAATTCACTTCATGCTCGTGGTTTCCACTTTTAATCAACAAACCATGAATACCCTTTTATGTTCCTACCTTTTTTATGTTCCGTGCAATTCCTGAAACTATGGATTAAAGAAAAACTGAGTTAACCAAACAATTATCCATGGTTTGTTGTTGGATTAACTTTGACTTGCTTAATCCACAAACATCTCATACTTGTCACCTATACTTGTACCTGCTTTTTGTTAGAACCACTTAAAAAGTCTAAAATCCTCCACTAAGAAGCAATCACTTATTAAGTTTCTTGTTTTGAATCTTTGAAGCACAATGAAGATACTATATGTGTTTCTTTGTAAATCATAATAAAAAACCCTCTTTACTTCTAAATCACAGAAACGTGCATCTACAACCCCCTGGAGTCATGTCAGCAGTAAAGTGCGCGAGGAGCATGGCCAAATGTTTTGCTGGGTTTTTGTTCAGTTACAAATTCAGTTCTTTGACCTTTAGCTTAATATGTTTCCTTGCCTCTGGCATCTGAGATGTGCAACATTTCAGAAGGGAGAAATAAAATATAAAATGCAATTAACAAGAAAAAGCCAACCTTCCTCAATATGTGTTCTAAATGCCTGTACCAACCAGGTGTTGAGACATAAATAAAGCCACCAAGCTGCTATTAAAGACCATTTGAGAAAAATCAGGAACTCTGTGAGGCCAAAATAATACTTTTTGTTATGATGGCATAACAACTATTCTGTGTTTCTATAGAAAATTTAATCAAAGGCGCATGCAAAGGAACAACTTGCCTCATTCCTATTGTGTTCCAAGTAAGTCTACTTGAAGACAGTCATTTTCAGTGGAAACTCAAAATTGTGCTCTTTCAGATGAAATGCATGTATGAGTGAAAGACTACACATCACTGCATTGTTCAGCAGTTTTTAGATTGGGTTACTGTGAGTGCTCACATAACTGTGATACTTGGCAAGGATAACACTGCTGTGTTGTGAGCACAAGGATGATGTGAACTGCATTTCCTGTGCTTTAAATGGAGTGTGTGCATTTTAGAATGCAGGGATAGGAAAAGCATTACTTGCGGCTTGGTCTTCTGCAGCTGCACCCTGTATTGCAGACCCTGCATTGAGCAGCAGGTTGGACTAGATAAACTCCAAGGTGTTGTAGAATTCAGAAATTGTGTCCACAGAATTCTCTGCCCTGCCTTGACTGCATCTGAGTTAGTTACGAACACTGTGCTACTCTATAGCTTCTTTCAGTACACTCTTGCCAAGAAACATTTCCTGCACCAAAGTTATTGTTTCGATTACATCAGACTACCAAGGAAGTATCTATCTATCTATCTATCTATCTATCTATCTATCTATCTATCTATCATCTATCTATCTTTTGCAGGCAGAGTGGGGGCTGGGGTGTTGTGTGGCAAAAGTGTGTGAGGGGAACTGTTGACCCTCACAGAGCTCACCTTCAATTTGTAATGGAATCAATCAGTTTACAGCTTCATTGTGTACAATTCTGGACACCACCATTCAGAAAAGACATTGTAGTGCTGCCAAGGTACAGAAAAGGGCAGCTGCATTTATCAAGAGGCTGGAAAACTCCATGAGGAAAGGTTACAATGACCCCTGGCATTCTTTAGTCTGGGGGGTGGGGACTAAATAAAAGGATCTGATAGTGGTATACAACAACAGTATGTGCAGGCTGGAGAAAGTTTTGTTCCCTCTCTCAATACCAGAATCCAGGGTCATCCCATGAAGTTTGGTGGGTTGTGATTCAGAACAGATAAAAATACTTCTTCACAGATGGCATAGTTGAACTGTGGAATTCACTACTGCAAGATGTGAAATCCACCAACTTGGATGGATCTACAAGTGGATTAGTCAAATTCATGGAGGGTAAGGGGATCAACAGCTACAAGTCTTGATTGCTAGATATGTTACCTCCAGCATCCCTCCCCATATCAGTTTGCTAGAGAACACAAGTAGGAGGGTGCTCTTGCATTCATGTCCTTCTTTGGGTCCTCCTATGGGCATCTGTCTGGCAACTGTGGGAAAAGAATGCTGGAATGGATAACTCTTATGCATGGCTCTTAAATTCTTCACTGGAGTCCATTCCATGTATGGCTCTTATATCCATTCATTCGTTCATTCATTCATTTGGTTTTGAATTTGTATGCCACCCATTAATCCTAAACATCAAAAGTTACATCCCTATTCATGGGAAAAGTTCTGTATGATAATGATCACACAGTGCAAGAAAGTACAAAGTTTGTCTGTGTTATATCTGAAATGTTGTCATAATAAGAGAGCTAGTGTGGTGTAGTGGTTAAGAGCATGGGGCTGGGATTCAGAGGATCTGGGTTCTAGTCCCGGCTCAGCCATGGAGCCAGCTGGGTGACTTTGGGCCAGTCACAGACTCTCAGCCCAGCCTACCTCACAGGGTTGTTGTTGTGGGGATAAGACGGAGGAGGAGATGTAAGCTGCCTTGAGCCCTTTGTAGAAAAAAGGCAGGATATAAATTGAAAAATAAATAAATAAATAAATAATTTCCCAGCAGCAAGAAGTGCAAACATCAAATGCATTTGATGCATAGCAGAGATGCCACTTACTGCAATATCGTGCTATGGAGTGAGTGCCATAATTTATCTGCACCATTATCCATTTATATATATATATCTGGGACTCATGATTTACAGTGCATTTAACCCCCTCTCCCATATTCTAACCATGATATATCATCCAGTTAGTTCCCTTTAATTTCCTTCCGTATTATACCTTTGTATTTGCTATGATTTAATCCAGGGCTGATAAGGTTGGTTGGAATTCACTTTTACAGAATAAATAAGGAAGTTAAAAGGTGTCAAAATCAAAGCAACTGGGATCAAACCATGGAAATCCCCAGTCATTGCTTCACAGAATTGATCTATATATAATAGAAACCTGCCAATTAAAGGCTGGGGAAAGGTATTAAGTGGGTAGCTGGGAGTGGGAGTGCTTTCTTAGATGATGATCTGAATAAATTCCCTTGCCTGTCTATCAATTTGCATAATTCCTGTAGCATGCTTACCAACATGCTATGACTGAAAAATCATTTTCTTCCACCGTTGAAAAATCACAGAAAAACATGGCTGGAGAATGCATCAAAGATTACAGCAATCTTCCCCCAGTATTTCTGTTTCAAGGGGGATTTGCACTAGGCAGTATTACCAGCCTGACTTTTTGGGGGTCACATGGCATTCACCCTGCTCTGCTCCCTGCGCATGTTGAAATTCCATGCCTGTTCTAAGGTAAGGAGAGGCTGCTTCAGTTGGCTAGTGGGCTGTTGTTGGGGTGGTGGGCAGGGAGGGAAAGGGACTTGCTGGGCTTTGCTGCAATGGCACCAACTTGGAGTTCCTTCAGTGGTGTCCCCACCTCTCTTGCCTTCTCTTCCTAGCTCTCTCTGACTGCAAGACCTCCTCCCCTCCCCTTTGAAAGGTAAAGTTTGTGGTGTTTCCCCAAGCCTACAGTTCTTGTTCTCTTTGTCCTCTTGCTCAAGGATCCACTTGCAACAGTCTATATTGGGCTATGCCACTGCTAGATGAGATCTTGAGCTGTAAGCTAAGGAAGATCAGTGCTATATCCAGCAATCTGGGAGCAGAAGCAGCAATCCTAAGGCAATATTTGAGGACAGTGGCTAAATAAGTAAAAGTTAACAGACCAAAAGTAAATCCACACAGGACAGAGATAGTGACTGGGTTCAGACAAAACAATATCCTACATGCAAGGGTTGAGTATGGGTTTAGAGTGGGTTGTTGATGAAATCTGAGTTATTATGGTGTCTGAACCCAGCTATCTTAACAAGCCATGGCCACAAACAACCCATGAAAACAGCCTAAGGTTTGTTGTTTGGTTGCAAACTGTGGGTTGTTCATCATTGTTATCTTGGCTGGGTTCAGACAACACAAGAAACTATGTTTCAACAGCAATCCACAATTTGATGACAACCAACACACAACCCATATTCTATCCTTGAATATGGGTTATCATGTCTGAACCCAGTTAATATTGATATGGCCCTATCTGCTCTCAGGCAGGTAAGGCACCATTTTGGATGGTGATATATTTCCAATTATGTTCATAGTTTAGGAGTCTTCTTGACTTAATCTTGTTCCCACAAATATGCTTTTCTGAAATGTATGTTTTGCTGAGTGTCTGTTTAGAATTGTATGTGAATATGCAATACACATTTCTTAAATAATGTAATAATGTTAATCAACTAGATACGGGAAATACTATATTTTCTGGTTATTTTTTCTCTTTTACTTGCCTATTCATGCTTTGATATATCTCAGAAATCTGAGTCTTTAGCTATTTATCTGATCCAGATGCTATTTAGAAGTTGAGAGCTGGATGCCCCAGAGTTCCACCTACCCCCAAGTTATACATATTCACCTGGGTGTAGGTCTGACTGTTTCCAATGGGACATAATTCCTAGTTTACTAGTATAAGATTGCAAACCAGGGTGGAGGGGCGGGCGGGGAGGGGGCATCTGTAGAAATGGGACTTGATAGCTTGCTTTATCAAAAGTGCAATTGAGAATTCTGGGCCATGGACCTCAAGCCCTAAGCTGAAACAAGACTAGACATAGCTGGCTGCATAACCACCTACCTAGACATAAGATTGTCTGTTTTGTGTTTGTATTTTGAATATGAATTTTCACTAGTTACATAGCACATCAATATACATGGCATTTTCCATCTTTTTGATGAAGAACCTGTAGCTTAAACGCTACCAGCATTTTAAATTACCATCTGGCCCAATAAAATGCATCATTTCATCCATTCTGTGCTGATGAAATCCATTCTCATATAAACTAACCTGGATCCAACAGGCCTACATATGCACGAATACCTTAATTAAATCTTCCTCTTAGTGGTTTTAATCTTGCTTAATAAATCAACCCTTGTGCACTTTTCTGTCATGCTCTGAATTTCCTGTAAAGCACGCTGATCACTGCGTGCCGGATTCTCAGAAAACCCCTAAGCACCAGTAGCAAGCAAACCCTCAGAAAGGAAAACTGTACCCAGCCACCCATGCCCTCCATCCCCCACTGTCTTCCACGCCTTCTTGGGCTCAGCTCACGGAAGCAGACAAACGAGCAAACAGGAGTTCCCAGTGTGAACATGACAGGCCCTGTTTATCCTGTCAGTAGCTTATTCTTCTGGAACACGAAAGTCGTAAATTGTGCCATGGATCAATCGACCTTCCGTTTCACTTAATCTTCCCATGGACACAACTGACAACATGAGATAGGAAAGAAGGAAAGGAGAGAGGAGTGTGTTACTATGGTAAACAGCTAGACTCAGTTTAATTGTTAAAAACCAGGTGAGGGGAAAGGTCACGGGGGGTGCCAGGTGGATGCTGCCTGTTCTTTGGATCCCCAAGGTCTGGCTCATCAGGGGAGGGCCCAGCTAGACAGTGTTTGCCTTTCCACTACCAGCCAACAACATCTCTCCTACGACACCAAGCCCTTCCCTTCCAATTACAGTGGTACCTTGGCTCACGAACTTAATCCGTTCCAGGACTCTGGTCGTGACCCAAATTGGTCATGAGCCAAGGTAAATTTCTCCATAAGGTTCAATGTAAATAAGGTTAATCCGTTCTGTAACTATTTTTTTCAATCTGAAAAATGTGAAGCAAAGTGACAAAGAATAACAAAGATCGTGGACATCTCCCCCCACACCACCCACACCCCAGCACGAGCGCAGCCATCTCCCCGCCCTCCCCAGCACAACCACGATCGCAGCCGTCATCCCTGCATGCGCCTGTCATCCTGGCAACCTGGGGGCGGGGGGTGGTTGGCTGGCGGGGAATGGAGATGGCCGAGATTGCGGTTGCGCTTGTTCAGGACAGCCAGGCGCAATCACAGGTGCGCTCCTGCAGGAAAGACAGGCATGACCGTGGCCATCTCCCCCCTTGACCCCAGCACGATTGCGTCATCTCCCCACTTGGGGGGAGGTGGGGAGATGGCCGCAATTGTGGTCCCCACCCAATGCAGAGTTCGCCACCTGAGTGAAAATTTTTATGAAATGTTTGTTCGCTACCCAATTTGGTCGTTTACTGAGGCGTCCGTGAGCCGAGGTGCTGCTGTACATGGAACCGACTGTGCACACGACTTTCTCTCAGGACATGCTGGCTACGTTGCAGCGGTTAGGCTGCTGGCCTAGGACTGGGGAGACTGAGGTTCAAACCCCCACTCAGGTACGAACCTCACTGCATGCTCTTAGGCCAGCCACTTTTTCACTGCATGATCTTAGTCTTATCTAGCTCACAAGGTTGTTGTGCGGATAAAATGGGGAAGGAGAAAAACTTTTATGTGGACTTAGATGAAAGCAGACACAGAGTGGGGCTGATTGGGAGAAGAGGGTTAAAAAACCACCAAACCTTTGTCCCCTGCTGTGGTCCTGATCCTGCTTGCTCCCTACCCCGCTCCACATTTGCTGATTGCACTGGAGGAAAATCTTCCATTGGCAAAAATGGGAGATTTATTGGAATGTAAATAGCCAGTGTGCTCTTGATCTGGACAGTGAAGTGTCAAATATTTCTGCTCCATCTTGGAGCTGCCCAGGCTTGCTGCCTACTTTTTGAAAGTTATTCATCTAAAAGTATTTCTGAGCCAGATGTAAGCATGGAAGCCTAAAACATGCAGTTACTAATGATGTCAATGGGATAATATCTAGTTTAGCCTGGAATCTCATTAATAGGCTCCTTGTGAAATCCCCATCTATGAAAAACCATTTTGGAAATCTGGTTTTGTAGGACTAGTTCTAACATCTTATTTAAAGAATAAAATGAGAGGTGCGAAATGTGTCAATAATTGTGCTTTAAGGCTATGGAAAAACTGGCCTAATAGTGCTCAAAAGTAAAGCAAGTTAAACTGTGTTACTCCTAGGTAGGAGTATTTAGGATTGCAAACTGAGAACTTACCATGTGCTTTTTTTATGACTTTCATTTCCTGCCTTTAAAAAAATATATCTAGCCTTTCACGCCTTCCCATAGCTTTCCCCCTTTGTCATTGCCTTCTGCACTATGGTAAGGTGTAGTGTATTTATATTTAAAATGTAAACATTATTCAGAATGTTTCAGCTATACATATAACTTAATATATACATATGTCATGCAAATTGTATTATTTCCTCCCCTTTGGTGATGCATTTCTTCTTTTTTGATGATTAATAAGTGACTTCCCATTTAGATGTACTTATTTTTACAATAAAATCAATCCACCAGTCTCTCCTTCCTCCAGCAACAACATTGGCAGAGTGGGGGGAGGTGGGGATGGGATCTACTTTTGACTCAGATGAGCATGTAGCCCATGAGAAACTGAAGTTTCCTCACTTCTGAGATAGTTAGATGAAAATATAACAGAAGGGGACAAAGGAAAAAAAAAAAACCCGTCTTCCCAAAATGTGAGTGAAGAATTCAAAATATTCTTCCTTGTCCTTTTTAGAAACAGAATATAAAACTCAAGATTCTGACTTGGAGAGGCCCAGCTGCCCAGTCTACACTGAGAAATTGCGAACCAGTGGTGGGCCCAGTGTGTCTGGAAGCGGGAAGAGTGGGTCTCAGGAAGGTGGGGATGGTTCTCCCCCTAGCTGGGGGTCCTGACATATAACTGATACAACTATACAATCTCAAGCCATGGCCTCCAGTTATGTTCTGTCCACTAGCATGATTATGTCTCATTTAGACTGAGGCTCTGAGCCAGCCGCTTGCTGGCCCTGCTCCAGTTTCCAAGGAAGGGCTGCATTTCAGTGCCAGAGCACCCGCTTTACACGCAGAGTGCCCCAGGCCTGATGCCTGGCATCTCCAGATGGAGCAGGGCAAACAACCGCCTGGAAGCCAGGAGCTCCACTGCTGTGAGCTCCTGCTGATGGGGCTGGACCAAAAGGACCATGATCTAACTCCGCTTCCAGAAGAGCCCAGGGTGCAATGTGACTTGAGTCCCTGTTGGTTATTCTAAGGCATGGGTCCTCAAACTATGGCCCACGGGACGGATCCGGCCCGCCATGGCCATCCATCCAGCCTGCGCCGCCGTTCGCTACCTGTGCATGTGCTTGTTGCGCGGGCGGGGAGGTGGTGGCTCACTCGCTTGGAGATGGTTTTGGACTCACTGGAAGATCTCCAAGCAGGTGAGTCACCGCTGCACATGCCCAATGCCGCCTCGCACGCACCTGACGGCACCTCACTGGCCCGCACCCCCAGGAACCCCCACCTCACCAGCTCACAAGGGTCACCCCAGCCTTTCAACTGGCCCCCTATTCAAAAAGTTTGAGGACCCCTGTTCTAAGGGGTGGGGGTGGAAATGCCTGGGGTACAGAAGGGCACACAGACATGGAAATGCTGGGCTAGCTGCAAACATATGCTGATAAAGTTAGTTTTATTCCATGTTTATCAGAAGGCCAATTGTAATTGCCAGCAGCGGCTGTGGACAGACACATTATCTCTTGCTGTTGTTTTAAATTGTCCATTAGGGGTCGCTAAAACTTAAACACAGAACAACAAGAGGTTTTCCTGGGAACAAATTCTTTCTATTTTTCTTTTTTGTTGGTTAGTGAGATCTTATTTAGAAATGAAAACATTTTCTAAAATGCTTCAACATGCGTGGGTTATTCTTAATTCTGACTCTGCTTTCAAGTATTGGGGGATGGGGAAGTATAAAAGGCGCAGAATATTTTATGATTGTCTTCCCATGTGGTTGGAAACAAACAATAAAAGCTTGCATGGCTTGAATGCAGGTTTCTCTGAAGGAAATACACTTGTATTTTGGGTTGGTGTTTGCAATGATTATTATGAGCTCATTGGACAATTTGTACTGAGCATGTGTGCACGTACATGCATGCATAAAGACATGCAGTATCTTAGAGACATCTTCACCCGCTTTGCCTTCCCCACATTTTGTTGTATTAGAACCTAGAATTGAAATGTGGTTAACTGGCATTGTTACTACTTGATGTGCACCAAATATTCAACATTGTGAAGGTGCAAAATATTTTTATTATGGCGCAACACTTAAGCAAACAAAAATAAACTGCACCTAAAGGAGATATTGCAGAGTTGGAAAGTGTAGAAAAGGACAACTAAAATGGTCAAGGGGCTGGAACAACTTCCCTATCAGGAAAGGCTGAGATTATTTAATTTACACAGTGAAACAATGTAATAAGGAGAGACATGACAGGGATGAAGAGAGTTGTGAATGGTACAGAGAAAGTGGAACAGGAAACCTTTCTCTCTCTCATTATTACAACCTGTGTCAGAATCCTGGAATCTCAATTTGAGAAGAGGGAATAAACTCGGGTTTGTGGGAAAGACCAAGCATCCAGACCATCTGAGGCTTTATTGTATTTACCCCAAGGTTCCCGTGGTACTCTCACGATAATGCATGCATTACTGGGCAGGCAGAGGTGAACTCTGCTGCCAAGCTTCAACACCATTACAGGGCATTTATAGGCACACAGGTACAGGGCAATTGATAACAGAATGCAGAGATTACAATAAGATTCTGAGGTCATCACATACAGAACAGATAAAGAAATGTCAGTCAGTCACACAGTAACAATGAGATTACAATATTTCTAATTGCATGTATTGACACTTTAGTTCAGTAGGTTGAACCCATCTCCAAGTCTGCTTAGACAGGTAAATTCAAGCTACTGAGAAACTATGCATGATAAGCTCAAGACTCTTATCTAGACTCTAGACATTCTGAATTGGCCAGGGCACATGGAGCCTCTGGGCTATCAAAAGATACTTCCTTGTAAACTGAATTCCAACAATGACTATTTACAATGTATATTTGGACTGAATGGCCTGTCTACTGTAGCTTACAGCTAAAGATGAGAGAAAGGAGCGGGGGAATGCCATTTTAAACGGTGACAGCTTGGTTTTGAGAAGGAAGACAGGATTTGATCCCACAATGCAAAAAAAGCACAAGAAGTAATGCTTTTCAGACAGGAGTTATCCAAATTTTCCCAACACTTGGAATCACATTGTGACAGTGACTGACAGGACAGAGGAAAGGAAATACTTCTTTGGGCCATACATAGTTAAACTATGGAATTTAATTCTGTAAGATGTATGATGGCCACCAATTTGGATAGCTTTAAACAGAGGATTGGACAAATTCATGGAAGAGAAGGCTATCGATGGCTGCTAGTCCTGATGGCTGTACGCTACCTCCAGCTTCAGGAACAGTATGCCTGTGTGCAGCAGTTGCTGGGAAATTTGGGTTAGGGAGGTGTCATTGCTCTCAGGTCTTGCTCTTTGGATGCAGCACAGCTCTTCCTCTGCTCATGAGGAGGCAAGGCTAAGGTGGCACTAGAATTCCTCATATCCCAGTGGAGTCTTGTTTTCCCCTCTCTGCCCCCTGGAAGACCACTCCTGTGCCAGCACCAAAGTTGCACTGGTAACCTTGGAATCTCAGCCAGCACAGAAGGAGCCCTAGTTCTGTGTTAGAAATGCTTTCTTGAGGTCAGAAAGACCTCTGAACTTTCCTATGGCCACCTCGATTGTATCAAACAAGCATAGGAATCCACATTAAAGCTTCTTGGCTTGTAGAACACCAGTTTCATACCTGACAGATTTATTGTAATTTGTGTATTTTGTGAGTTAGTATTTTAGTCTAACCTGCTGTGGTAATGGTAAGTATATTAATTGACACTCATATACTGCTGTATCTGCTTAAAAACTTCAAGGTGATGCATATAGATGCATGCATCTATAAAAATTAAAAACAGTAAAGCAGTAAAGCATTAAAAACTTCATGTTTAAAAAGCTAAATGGAAAAGATCCAGACAGTGGGGCCAATCATAATTTTTGCAGGAATGTGTTTCATAGTTTTCAGTGTTTTCTTGTATACTGGACAAATTGCTTTGTTTAATCCAAATTATATAAATGCTTCCCAAAAGTGGTTGGGAAATGTATTACCTATTTAATAAATTCTGAATAAATACAATGTGATTTATTATACTAATCACAAAATAGCATGGATTGACACTTATTCTTTCTTGTGTTATTTAGATAGCAGTAGGCAAAGGTTTGGTTTTTTTCTCTTTCTTTTTCATTGATTAGTTATGTTTACATGAAGCAGGTATGTGTATTCGGTTTTAGTCTTTGTAAGCATCACTATTCACATAAGATCATTATTTTCAACTGCTTAATGGAAATAAGTGAGTGTTACGTTTTAGAAAGCTATTTCCCATATTCTATAAAATGGCATGCTTCAAACACTGAATGAGATTGCATAATGTGACAAATTTTTATAGGGCCTGTACTCATCTTTATCTGGCTTTTCTTATGTGGCATATGCCTTTACATGGCTGAATGATTCATTCTGAATGTAATTACACTTCTCCTATGCCACTTCAGGAGCTTCAGAGTGATTCCACCCTTCAGCTCTTTCTGTGCATCCTCCTGTAGGGCAAGGCCAGGGCTAGAATTTACAGCTAACCCTGTTTTAAAGGAAAGTTGCTTACAACAGTGCATTCATCCTTCCTGCTTCAACCCGCTCAGTCCTTAATGGGGGCAAAGGTATACGCATGACTGATACTGGATCAGGGTTAGCATTGGTATGGATCTAATGGCCAAGAACTCAATCCTTAAGAAGGAAAAGAAAGAAAGGAAAGAACCTGAGAAAAAGGCCCTTGGGAACCATGTTGATACAAGCATGCCTTGCATTACTAAGCAAAGAAGAGAGGTATACTTGCATATACAGAGTGTAAAAAGGGCGGGGGGGGGGGAACGACAGAACTGAATCCACAGTCTGCACTTCTGCATGACCTGCCTCTGCTTTAGCAGGTCTCAGTGCAAACTTACAATCAAGAACAACAAAACAAAATTGGATATTTTTGCTTTCTCTCAGGGTATGTCTTATTAGCGCTGGGACTGGAGATGCCCCCCCCCCCCCCCAGCAACTGACACCCTTTCACTGCAAAGGGGAGCCACAGATTGGGTCTCCAGAACAAATTGCCCTTTCCTCCACACTACATCTCAACAGCCACAATCAGGAGAGCTGAAAGCACAGTTCACTTGGGAAACCTGAACTCTTGCTATCTCTTCTGCGATGAAGGATGTATGTTGCCAAGGGCATGTTTTCCTCACAATCTAGCAAGAAATCTACTGTGAGAGAAGATGTCATTTGTGATCATACAATTCCAGTATGTTTTTCCCCAGACAGTCTAGGCCAAACTAGATGTGACAGGAACAGTCACATTTGTTGTTCATGTTGATGCGTGTCACCGGGGTGGGGTCTCAGTTTTGCAGCAAAAGGTGTCGGGGTGAGAGAAGAGCAGCCTTTGCCCCCTTCCTCTTCTGCAGAGTCTGTTGCTGCAGGCACTTCATGCCCAGCCCATCTTTACTGCATTGGCAACCTTGCAAGCCAGACAGACTGGGGAGAAAAGTCCATGAAATGAGTGATGACAAGACCGAGAGAGAGGAGAATTCCTTTTCCCTTGCATATGTTTTGTTGTAAAAATAGACCTCATATATGAATGTGGCAAGCTCATGAATAAACTCTGTCATGCAGATGGATCCAGATGTGTTACTGACATTTGTGAGTGTTATATGGCTAGATTTGATCATTCTTGGAATGTTAGATGCTTTAAGGCAGGTTATGCATTTTAGTATTAACAAATATGTGGGTGTGGATTGGTCTCCACCTACATCCTTTCCCACTCCTTTTTAAAAACCTTCAATAGAACAACATGATTGCATATTATAGCTTCTAACATATCTGGTTTTACAACAAAATATACTTCCTTTGCTATTTCATTGTGAATTCCCGTCCCTGAATCTTTTGAGAGACACTGATAACTATGCAGGGTTAGGCAAGTGCACAAAGCACAAGCACAGCAAGAGCAAGTGCTGTCGCCCTTGTGCTGCTTGAGGCCGAGGTGGTTTTCGTAGCGAGAGGGTCCTTCGACCGGCTTTCGGTGGTACGCCCACTCCCACTGCTCTGAGCTCTGATAGCTTGGCTGCTGTGGGACTGGCACTGGCGACCCCCAGCCTGGATTATTGCCACTGGATACTCTGGATGCTCTGTGTGGGGCCGGTGCAGAATTGAGCAGCGAGGCTGCTGAGGCCTCTTTCCAGCAGAGAGTCACACCCTTGCTAAGAGGCACACTCCAGAACTGGTTACCCATTGGTGTTTGACAGGTCCTGATGTTCCGATGCTGAGATGTTTTCTTAAAATTCATCTTTTTGCAGATGTATGACCAATGGTTTGGGTGGTTTTATTACAGAATAGTTTATATTGTGCTGTTTCTACTGTTATATTTATTGTTGTGTTATGCCATTATATTTTATGTTCAGTGCTTTGATACCTCTGTGGAAAGCAATATATAAATGTGAATAATAAATCATGGAATAAAATCAACTTTTTGACTGGGGTTAGATGAACCAGGAAGTAGAGACAGAGTCTGAGCAATTTTTAAAATTCCAAGATAAACTGTCCTGATTTATATTATGTAAATTATATTTACATAGAAGAATATGCTCTCTGAATTACCCATGACCTTTTGCACTTCCCAGATATTCTGATGGAGTACTTCACTCCAAAAATAGATCAAAATAAATAAAACTATGGATTTGTGGAAGAAAATGTATCTAAAATATATATTTTGAGATAAAATGTGTCACAGAGGTGCATTTACGTACCTCAGTTTATTTATTAATTTATTAATAAATGGCTGAATGTGTATAAACTATATCTCAGAAAAATATGTAAATATTCATATAATAAGATGTGAATTTTGCACATATTTTTAAATTGTAAATTAATGAAAAATGAGATAGGATGGAACTATTATTTCTTGGGTCAATGTCCATTCTTGGTACCTGCTGCACTTTGACAGAAATTAAACCCCCAAGACAATGCCCACGGCTTCCTATTTCAGACCTGTGGAAGTGCTCACATCTGCACCTGCACAGATCCAGCTAAAAAGAAAGGATTTAAAAATTCAGGAAAAAATTGCACATGTTAGGGGTGAAAAAGGGGGTGGCTAATGTGTGACAGCAGTCACTGCATCAGCACTTTGGAGGGGCTGCCATTGGCTGTCAGACTGGAGACTGCGAAAGGTGTTCTGTGGTGGAGAAATGGGGAATGGGGAAAAAAAAACCTGATAATCCAAAAAATTGCGGCTTGCGGTTATGATGGGAAAAGGAAACACCATGGTTTGAGCCACAGTGCCCCCGGGATACAGTCTGGAAGACAGAAGGGGACGATGAGGGAGAGCAACCCACAATGGGCCACAACATCTGTTGGATGGATTGCGGTTTGTTCTGCAAACAACCAGCCCACTGTGGCTTCTTGCCATGCTGTGCGGATCTGCTCAATGAGCCCATGTCATTGCATGACACTGCAGAGTTAATATACACTTTGTGATAGTATGTAGCCATACATTTATTATTTATAAGGCTATTATTTATTAGTATCTAGCTATTGATTAATTTCTTCCCATGATTTTGTCTAATCAGCTGTGGAAGCCATTCAAGTTGATTGCCATCACAACATCTTGTGGCAGTGAATCCAGTAGTTGATCTGTCTCAAGTTTCCCGCCACTTAGTTTCATGGACGACCTTGGGCGCTAATAGTATGGGAGACAGAGAAAAATGGAGTGACCTTGGGCCAGCTTGGTGGGTGACTTTGGGCTAGCTGCTTTCTCTCTCAGCCTAACCTACTTCATGGGGGTAGCTGAGAAGATTAAAGTAAAGGGAGAAGGGGCTCTGTGCTTGAGCTATTTGGAGCAATGATGGAACACAGGTGAACCGATACCCAGTTTGTGTAATATCATATTTACAAGGTAAAATAATAATGAACACTTCCTGTGGTCAGAGGTATATCTATATCTGCAGAAGCTAGTAAGATTCAGCCTCTAGTCCACTGCTGTTGGGAGTCAAAGGAACAACTTTTGAGGGTGGGGGCAGAACTCAGGAACTCAGTACTGTTAAATGTTAATGTGCGAAACTTAGTTTCCTAATCTCTTTTTTTAACAAAAGAAAATTAAAAATGAGCAGCAGCTCTGGAAGACGGGAATTGAGAGCAGAGAAGCTGCAGGCTGTGTGCACCTAATCTGTTCGTTGCTTGCCATTTCTCTGCTCTGTCTCTAGCAGCTTCCCCACCCCTTGCTGGATTCTCAAAGCATGCTCATGGTATGTTTCAAATATATGCTGAAAAATGAAAAGTGTGAATATAACAAGCCTGGGCTTGCAAACACATTGCCACCATACCATATGCTTGGCAGGGAGACAGGACTGGCTTTAGCTCTTTATTGAGGGTGGGTTTGGTGCCACATAAAGTGTGAAATGGCCATCTTTCTGCAAACAGCAGGTGCATTCTGCACCTCTTCCCACATCTTGTTCTGACTAGCACTCCACCGTTTTTATTTTCCGTGATGTTTCCTCATCAAATAGCACTATCTACTTTTACACATTTGCTTGGAGAAGCATTTTATGGAGTTCATTGTTCTGGCCTTTGTTCCTACCATTTCTCTTTGGCTTTTCTCAAAGTCCCTTAAAACACAATCTTATGTAATTCACTCAGAGAAGAAATAAACTCCTCTGGTTCCAGTGGGATTTACTCTCCAGTAAGTAAGTATTATAACATTGCATTTGTACCCTGTTGTTGTAGGGTACTCTTGCTAGCAAGGTGGCTTACTTGGTTCTTGTGCTTTCCATTTTATTGTTACAACAACAACCCTGTGAGGTAGGTTAGCCTGAGAGTCTGTGAATGGCCCAAAATCACCCAGTCAGCTGCGTGACTCAGTGGGGACTAGGGTCTGGACCTCTGGAGACCCAGTCTTAAGCACTATATCACAGTGGCTCTCCATCATACCTAGAACTGCACCTCATTCTTTTAAAAAAAATCAGTGGAGTGAAACTGTTTATGCAACTTTAGGCAACTCAAGCAGTTTGTGTTATTTTTAACCTTGTAGGGTGTCAGCTGTTAAAGGCACATCAAGCAATGTGGTTCAATCAGTTTTACACTCTGAACTTGATGATATTTTGACCTCCCATTAGAAAATAAAGAGTATTACTTTACTTACTTCCACATGTAGTAAGTCAGCCTTGCTGTTTTTGGGCAACCCTGGATAGCAGCCCAGGAACACTGCCCTGAGGGCACCACCAATTTCAGAGTTCCCATACCTGCTTTAAGATATTTTTACCACCCCACTAATTGCATGCACACTTGTTTGTTTATCTATTTTTAAATGAGCTGTTTTTAAAGCATGCATCAAGAAAACCAGCTGGAAAACCAGCGGATAGCTATTCAGAAACTTCTAGGACAGGGGTGGGCAGTTCATGGTCTACGGATCTCAAGTGTCCCACCAAAGCTGTTTGTGCACCCCAATTTTCACCACTAGTATCCCATCAAACCATCACCACAGAACTTGCTGCCTCTGTGTCACAGCAATTCTGCTGGGACACAAGACAAGCAGAAAGTGCGCGCCTTGTTTCTCAGCAAAATTGAGCTCCCCACCAGCAAGTAAACTGCTGTCATGAAGGCAACCCGGCACTTGCCCCCACCCCTTGCTGGAGTTGTGGCAGAGCTGCCACTGCAGGAGGTGGCAAGTCGTCTCCAGTGGGGCTGGGTGGGGCACCCCGAGGTTTCCCAGGGGAGCACTGTAGCCCTTCAACCCTCTGACCCAAAGCATAAAGCACTGAGGGAAACCATGTAGAACCCCATAAACTACTTGGAGAAAGGATGGACTAAATCAATGAACCTTAAATGAAATCAATACATTTATGGTGTATGTCCAAATCTGAATTGGATTGTGGCCACAGAGCAGGAATATGAAAGCAGGAATATGATGTTGCCAGACTGTAACTCTCCCCGTGCCTTACCATTAGTAATATTGGCTAGGGCTAAAGAGGACCTGCAGTCTGGCATTCTTTGTGGGACTTCATACCTCCCCACACTTGGGGAAAGAGCCCAGGCGGTAGTGATCCTGAGGGCATTCCTGCCTGGCCTTCCTCATTCTGCCTGCTCGTGGAACCAGAGTCAAGGCAATTGCCAAGGGTGGCACACCATACTGTCTCAGAACCAAAAGAGTTCAAACATGTGCAAAAGCTTTAACAGTAAGCACTAAATATTTTTCTAAAAACAAACTCAAGAGGAAGGAACATTGCTTGGTATATAGTGAGCAAAAGGGTGGTGTGAGCAAAACTAATCAAAGAGAGAGTGTGGCTGGAGAGATTGGGAAGAATGTGCTACCGTGACAGAATAGTCCTAATGGGGAATTATAGCAATCCATGTAGCTTCGTTTCTGAAGACTGTCCAAAGAACAGGAGAATAGAATTCGGGAAATGACACTGCAGCAAATGAAGTGTTGGGGTGGATGGGAGGATCACACTGGGCTGCTCACTGTTCAACTATTCTATCATACATGTGATCTATAATGTAAAGATGAAATAGCTGTTGGATGAACAGGTGGCCCTTGGTACATTGATAACCAGGCACTGGCTTTCCAGCCTTATGGGGAATTAGCTGCTGGACCAGCTTTCTCCAATTAGGCTGTGGCAGCAGTTTCGTGCAAGTCATTTGAGAACATGTGGATGCTTCTAGAGTAATCTCCCTACTTTGCCTTTTCAAACAAATTTCATAACTAGTTTTTAACCCCCAGCCCAGCTTGCTGTGCAATCCTTCACTACTTACTTCTCCTGGGCAAAAAAAAAAAAAAAAAAAAAAATCACACAGGGAGCATCCATTTCTGATGCATAGAATGGTCCCCTTTTGAGGGTCAGTTGTTTATTTACGGGTGGTTTTCTCAGAAAGAAATCCCAATAGAAGTATATGAAAGTTGCCATTTATTTTTTCCAGCTGCTAGCTGTATTCAATCTCTCTCAATCTCAATCTCAATCTCAATCTCAATCTCAATCTTGCATGCACGCATACACCCCCCTCCATCCACTTTCATTAGAATAGTTTCTCAGTACTGATGAGGTATATAACAGCAAACACAAACATCAGAAAATCACATTTGGTACAGCAGGGAGACAAAGAAACACACAGAAAGACGTAGTTATATTTATTCAGTGAAATAAATATGAAAAATAAAACTCTCCCATGGAAAATGTATGCAGATCACCAAACGTGCCAAAGGAAACATATTTCAGACTGGATCCACTTTCCACAAAGGGGGCCATGCTATTCTGCTGAGGCAAAAGCAACATGGCATCTTGTGATTCAGGCCCTATTCAGGTTAATTCCTTAGGAGAGGGAGCGCTCTAGCCCACTTGGGTGTTTATATCACCTTCAATTCATTCATTTGCAAGGCTGAACAAGAGTTTACAAGAGCTGAGCAAGGCTGTCAAGGACAGGACATTTTGGAATGTGCTTGTTCATAGGGTTGCCGTAACTTGCTGTCACTTAACAAAAACTACTTGTGGAGTGTGTCTTTTTAAACAGAAGAGCTTCCTGCATCTGTGAAGGCTCTCCATGCATTTGAGAGCCCTCATTTTCCAGTGTTTATCATTGTGTGAAGAGTATCCAAGGATACAGAGACTCTCTTCTTCTGAAAGCTACCATCCATGAATAGCGGGTGACAGAAACTCATGAAGTTCAGTTTGAGAACACGAGTGCTCTTGGGCTTTAGCTTTCACCTCTTCTGTGGCACTGTAGACTGAAATCAGAAAGGGACTGCTGCCTGCAAATTATCTGGACTAGGCCTCAGTCATCCAACTCAAACTGTACACATGTTGATCATCTGTGAGCTCCCTTCCATCCATGCACCTCCATCAACACGGTCCCGTTCTCCTCAAGTGGATGCCTTTCTGGTGAAGGTGTCTGTACTGAGCATCTCTTACCAATGGAGTTACAATTGCATAACAATTAAAGAAGCTGCTGATTAAAGTGGATTATTTCAGCCATGGCAAATGATGTTTTCTATTGAGCTGGTTTGGAAAACACATCAACCCACCATGGTTTGCTATTGAAGCTGGGTTGTCATTTCATGAGAACAAAGCTGAGGTCACCTAAAGTAGGTTGGTTTTTTCCAGAAAACCCACTGTTAGAACACGGGTTGTTCTAGGCTCGTTGTGTCCTCTGAACCCAAATGCTATTACCCACCATGGGTGAGATCAAACAGCTAGTGAACTGTTGGCAAAACTGGCAGAAATACCTTTTTTTTTTCTTGACAAGCAGCTGCCAGATGGACCCTGCCGCCAGCAGCCTCCAAACTGGCCAAGCAGCACTTGGAGCTACTGCTGGAAGACTTCTCAAGTTGCCAGAAGGAATGCCTACTTTGCTTGCAGAGGCGGCACATGTCCTGTGTCACGGAGTGGCTCTCAGATGTCCTTGGTGGCTTGAGAGCAGAACTCTCCATCCACGGGTAGAAACCCATTCCAAGATGTTGCCCCAAGCTCAGGGTAGATGCCCTGGGCAGCAGGTGGGAGGCAGCAACTTGCCTGCTGACGTTGTGCTTAAGGCGGCAGCTCTGAGGCAGCAAGAGGCAGGGATGCCCGACCAGTTTCCCTATTCTCCCCTCTGTATTTCCGGCATGAGCCCTGTTTGTGTCACAGGGACAAAGAAGCGCCTCCCTCCATCCCTCTGTTTTTTTAATTTAAGATACTACTTGCTTTGTCCTTGTAGTGCAAACAGGGCTTGTGCATTTTTCTTTCTCTCCTGTAATACTAGAAACTGGGGTCATTCCAAGAAACTAATTGGTGGGAGATTCAGACAGATAAAAGGAGATGCTTCTTGACGCAGAGCATGGTTAAATTATGGAATTAACCTCCACAGGATGCAGTGATGGATTTAAAAGGGGATTAGAGGAATTCAGGGAGGATACAGCTATTGATGGCTGCTAGTCCTGATACCTGTATGCCACCTCCAGGATCTGGGGGCCTTGGGCAGGAAGGGGCTGTTGCCCTCAAATCCTGCTTGTGAGATCCTGTGGACAGCTGGCCGGCCACTGTGCAAGGAGAACGCTGGACTGGGTGGACCCTCACTCTGACCCAGCAGGGCTCCTCTCATGTTCTCATGTCCTGAAGTGCACAGAAGTCAATTTCCAGCCTTGGTGGGACCAACATGCAGAAGACTGCCCTGTGCCAGGGAGTGGTAGGGACCCTCTACATGTCCCAGCTGTGGCTGGAAATGGACCCTATTGCTTGTCGGGGCATGAGCCGCATATTCCCTGCAGGGGCTCCTTGACCGCCACGGTGAGCTGGAATCAGCTCACGATCAGGACTGCCAGAGAAGGGAGCTTGTGCCTCTTTGTGGTGTCCCCTGGGAACTGCCTGGGAGGAAAAGGAGGAAAAGGAGGAAGGGGAGGGCGGGAGTGGGCAAAGTGCCCGCAAAGCGCCTGTGGCGTATTGCCAGGGTGGGACGGCGTGTTGCGTGTCATAGGCTCATGTGCAGAGGAGAGAGCCCCGTGCTAGGATATCCTGGCAGCCAGCCAGCACCTGCACCCCAGGTGATACACAGACACACACGTACCTCCCTTTAGCTCCTTCCTGTTTAGCAGACTTATCACCATAGCAACAGAAATCTTAGGTCATGAGTCTTTTTTAAAAATGTCATCACTGATTAGAGCAGCGGCAATGGAATCTAATTTTCATCAGAAATATTAGAGTGGTTTTGCATAATTGTATATTAATCCCCAACATGACAATATTTAGTTAAGATTCATAAGTTCTGCTGTTTAAAATAAGGATGGCCAAGGGCACATTTCTTTCCCTTTAAAAAGAGCCGCCAACAACATTGCAAGGCTTGAATTTGCATCTGAGCTAGCCCCTTTTAATAATCTAATTATTAATGAAGTCAAGAGAATGGAATATACACACGCCAATGTGAGCTTTATAACATCATAAAAAAGAAGCTAAATTGTGGCATAGTGGTGAAAACGTTGCACTGGGATTGCGGAGATCCAAGTTCTAGTTGCTGCTTAGCCATGAGGCTCACTGGGTGACTTTAGGCTAGTCTGTGACTCTCAGGTGAACCCACCTCACAGGGTTGTTGGGAGGATAAAGCAAGGGAGAGGGCAAGGCGTATGTCAGTTTTCTCGGGTTTCTTTCTGGAAAAAGCCAGGCTATAAATATTATAATAAAAACTAAATTGCTGTAAGGCAGAAAGATGAATAGCAGATTTTGAGGACCGATCACATTCAGATCAGGGAGAGGCTGGGCCCATTTTGTGCCCTTTGCTAAGCGCACCCTGATTCCCTGCCCATGTGCAGGAGGGAAAGAAACTGTATCAGAGCCAGTCCAGGCAGTGGTAGAGCCACAAAGGATAGCCCCAGGATGTTTCCAAATGGTATCTATTGCATCCCAGGAAACCTAGGAATACCCTTTTTATTGTTGGGAATAGTTGTTCAAGTTGGTACTGGCATGAGCATTAACGGGTGAGAGCGGTGCACTCCGGCACCTTTACTTGCATGCACTGTTTTTCTAATATGCTATTTGGAGTCATTCCCACTTGTTGAACATCCTCTCTGCCATTTGTTTATTGTTATAACTCTAACAATCAAGCATAATCGTAACACTAATTGTCATAACTCTAACAATCAAGCATAATTAGCATTTGATCCAGACAGCTGGAAGAAAAAGCAAAGCATGTTCTTTCAATGGCTGTGGTAAATGTAGGAAAAGACCCATTCTCTCCTCCTGCAGTTATATGTATAAAAATTTTCTCCCCCAAATTTCTTTGACATCTGACTTTTCAGAGTGCAGAAATGTTCAGTTTGATTTGGCAGTTTCCGTTATTTTCATTAGTTTCAAATATGAGGACTTATAACTAAAGGGAGACTTTTTCTCTAAACTAAAGAATGGACCTGATTTTGCATGGTTGGAGTAGCCCTTAATTTAGCCAAGCAAAGCTTTCATGAAAACTTAATGGACACATTGGGAAGTCCTGTCTGAGTGAAGCCTGGCTTGCTGCACACCTAGGGATGCCCCTGCTGTATTGCAGCCCCATAAACCTCTGAGGGGGCCAATCACGCCGTTCCTTTGAGAGAGGTCTGCCCCAGAGAATTGGAAAGGGTGCAAAGGTGCTCCATGGTTTATTAATCTCCCCTGGCCTCAAACCCCATGGATGGCAAAGCTATGTCCTAGTTAGGGAAGCCAGCCCCTAGTGGCTAAAGATGGGACTGCAGGCTTCAAATAGATGGTGCACATATTAATTCATGTAATATAATATAATTTATTTATTTAATGAATTTGTTGTTGTTAGTCGCGAAGTCGTGTCCAACCCGTCGCGACCCCATGGACAACATTCCTTCTGGCCTTTCTGTCTTCCACCATCCCCTGGAGTCCACTTAAGCTCACACCAACTGCTTCAGTGACTCCATCTAACCACCTCATTCTCTGCCGCCCCCTTCTCCTTTTGCCATCTATTGTTCCCAGCATTAGGCTGTTCTCCAGGGAGTCTTTCCTTCTCATTAGGTGGCCAAAGTATTTGAGTTTCATCTTCACTATCTATGCTACTCCAATAGCCCAAATCTGGGCTCTCTGCATGGCTCATAATATAAAACAACACAACATTCTAAAATCAATAACATTAAATCACTATATTCAAAACATAGTAACACATAATGCAAACTTAAAATATAATATTTTAAAATAATAATATAATATATGTTAAATAAAACAATTTGAACTAAAATCCACTAAACCAGACATGGGGTCAATTTAAAACTAGTAGTCATTAAAATCCATTGTTAAAATAACTGGAGAAAAAGTGAGTCTTTGCCTGGTGCCGAAATGCTAGCAGAGTCAGCACCAGGCACACCTCTCTGGGGAGCCTATTCCAGAGGTGGGGCACAACTGCTGAGAAGACCCTTCTTCTAACCAGCATCTCCTTATATGTAAGTACAAACACTTTAAATTGGACCCAGATTTCCACTGGTAGCCAGTGTAGTTGGTATAAAACTAGTTTGATAGGTTGATTAGTTCTTGTCAGCAATTGCTTGGCCCTATTTTTGTTAGACTAGCACAGTTGGTAGCATTTTAGGTTTAACTCAGACAGTTGCTAATTATGCTTGATTGACTTATCATTAAGAGCTGCCTGATGATTGGTTGTTTTTTGGTGAAAGCTACCCCAAGATTATGAGTGCATTCAAAAGAATGGGGCATATGTTCGACAGGAGGGGCGGACATGTTGATTACTTTGGGAAAGTTGAGAAAGAAGAGAAAATCTGAACCAGATGGTATTTAAGAAATACACACAGAAGGTGAGAACAAGCCTCAACTAAATATTAAATAAATGAATTCATTTGAGAAACACCTTGTTTCTGGGAGACAAAAGGATAGAAGACCCTGCTGGTGAAACCTAAGGAAGGTAAAAATAAATCTTAGAGGGCTGATGAAGTAGGCAGACTTTCTGCTCCTTTTGTACATCGTGTCAACAAGGTGTTGTGAATGCAAATCTGCTGACTTGATCCTTTACCTGCCAGGCATGTTACTTGCTTCCTGCAGGATGCTTTTCAGGCACTGTAGCAGAAAATAGAGAAGAGCTATTGCGCCCCTCCCCCCATCCCATCTTTTCTGCTTCAGGAGGGCATGTCTGATTAGTTTTGCTTTTCACCACAGGGGAACATCATTACCAGCCATCCAGTCCCTTAAGGGAATGAGTGACAAGCAGAGAGAGTTATGGCTGTGTTAGGAAGGAGAGAAGGCTCTGCACCGTCCCTTCCATGCAAATGGCGGTATTAAATCACAGAGATAAATCACAGCACTGAGGAGCCGAGTGATTGGTCCCCATTACCATTTAGGAGGGGCACTTAGGCTTGCTGGATGCTCACAAGTGATCAGGGTACTGTACCTTGTACAGCAAGCTTGCTGTGCCATTTAGCCTGATGGTATAACTGGACTCTGGTCATACACTGGGGTGTAGGAATCTCTAAAACTAGAGCTTGTTGAGGTTCTTTGCTTTTCACCTCAAGGTCATTCCAACTCATATTCATAGTGGATTGCCAGCTTTATTTTCTGCATGAATTTTTGTGCATATTTTCCTAAATTTATGTGTCAATCATGCTTTTTTCTCTCTCATAAAGTGTATTTGTGAGCATTTGCCAAATGTACTCATTCTTTGAATGGGCACATTTTATTGTGTGAACTGTATTTAGCTGTGTTGAACCATATTCTGGGCCCTCAAACCATTTCCCCTTAACACACAGGATTCCACTGGCGTTAAGCTGATCACAGAAGCCAGGCAGCCTTTTGCCTACAACCATGACCATCCCTGATGGGAGTTGTGGACTGAAACATCTGCAGGGCCACAAGTTGCTCACAGAAATGGTTGTAATGGAGAGCCAGTGTGGGGCAGTGGTTAGGAGTACAGGACAGCTGCCTCCGTGACCTTGGGCCAGATTCTCAGCCCAGCCTACCTCACAGGATTGTTCTTTTGAGGACAAGATTGAAAGGAGGAGGGGAATTATATATGCCACCTTTTTAAAATCCCTTAATGTTTTTAAAAGGTGTTGTAAATATGGGTTGTGACATTGAGGATTTGGTGCTGTACCCTCTGCTAGAACACATGGAAGGCGGTTGGATCTTACTACCAAACTCCACCTGTGAAGCCAATGGGAAGAGGATGCGAAAGGCGAGCTCACCATGGCTTGTTGCAGATTAAGACCCCTCCAGCTGCCTGCAGTCACTGTTGAGGCCCACAGCGGCAGAGGAAATGCAGCCCTTCATTGGTCTGCAGTTGACCCCCCATATCCCCCAAGTGTCAAACTATGCTACTTGTATAGTATGCGTGTGAAGAAATTCTTTTATTTTTCTCCAGAATAAGTGCATGCAGCTCTAATTCAGATTGGGACTTCCTGCACACGAGCACCTTCCCACTGTTTCTCCTGCAAATTCCCTTTGTGGGGTGGGGCAGGGCAAAGTGGAGGGGAACTTCCATTGGCACCAATGGAGGCTTTGTATTTCCCACTTCCAGCCCTGTGCATGCGTGTGCATGTACAATTTTGGGGAAAAAACCATTCATAAGGGAAAAAGGTTTAAGTTTCCCCTCCCAGGGTTCAGTTCAATTCAGAGCCCTGCACACTTACTCTACAGTAAACTACCGTATTTTTTGCTCTATAAGACACACTTTTCCCCCCGTCAAAAGTAAGGGGAAATGTCTGTGCGTCTTATAGAGCAAATATGTGTGTGCAGTAAGTCTGTCAGATGTGCAGCCCATGGGGAAGTGATGGGGAATGTGCCTGTGAGTATGTGCCCATTTGATTCAGAATATTTTTTTTCTTTTTTCCTCCTCTAAAAACTAGGTGCGTCTTATGGTCAGGCACGTCTTATAGGGCGAAAAATATGGTATGTGCTTTACCTATGCCACTGTGCGGTTAACGATTCTGTCATTTGACCCTAAGAATCAAATGCCCAAGTTTGCTTTTCCCCTCCTTGCTGCCTCTCACAATCCTTTTTCCTTTTGTGTTGTGTGTTTTGCCTTGTAAGCCTGCAGGCATGGATTGTCTTATTTCTGATCTTTGTAAGCCATTCTGGGATCAGGGTAAAAATGCTTAACATAAAATGAAACAACAAATTCATTGCTTCTTTCTTTCAGTATTCTGAACATCACATAAGTCCTGAGATGGTAGTTATGGTAAGACTTTAGGATATCTCAGCGGCCACCCAATTGGGGTTTTATTCTTTTACAAATGAGCTAGGCAACTGGCCTATGAAGTATTAATAATTTTGAACTGTGAGTGGACTGTGGGTTGTGCATTTCACCACTTATCCATTTTCCAGCAAACATCTTTCTGGAGGGTTACATATGCCCAGTTGTACAAATAAGGGCATCCTGGAAAAAAAGTCTCAAGATCCTACTGCAAACCTTGATCTGTGTTTGAAATAGAAATCTGGCATTAAAGCATGAAATTTTGAGCTAGAACAAGATTCAAGTGGGTGCCCCAGTTTATTGCTCTTGTGCTTAAAGGCAAGTACATTTCTTAATATTTGTTCCAGCACCTGCATTTATTTTCATATGATCATTACCTGTTACTGCTAAGACTGATCTGCAAACACATTCTCATTCCCTCCCCTGCTGCCTCACACATGCAAAGACTGATAAACATTGCAGATGCACATGGTTTGACACAGACCCTCTACTGCAGAAGGCTAGCTCTTTAAATGCCGAGACCAGCATTATAAATGAAAGATCTTCAGAAGCCAGCAAAGCATAAAATTAGCATTAGTGTGAAAATGACACTGTTGCATCATCCTGCATGCAAAACAGAAAGCAAAAGACAGCGGCACCCAATTTTCCCTTTCCTCTCTCTACCAAATATGTGAGCTGTAATGATTTACAGCCGCTAACAAGGTACTGTCAGAGCTGCAGCAACCCCATAATAAGGACTAATTCCAATTTCCTTTCATAGGTAGGTCTGGGCATTAACCATTTCAAGGAGTGTAAGTTGTCCCATCATATCATAATGGAAAAGCATTTTCCTGATAATTTTGGGAAGGGTCTATTAGCAGAACCTGGTAGAAATGAAACATTCTGTTCACGGCTACTGCTTTGCTCTTGCTTGAAAAATGCAAAAGCATTCTCCACTCTGATGTGCCATTTTCCATGTGTAATCTGGTAATAATATTCTAACAGCACTTAACCTGTACAAAGAAAGCTACTGGGGCTCAGAAATGGATGAATGGGAGTTCCACCATATGGTCTGAACTTAAGGCTGAAACAGTGGCATTTTCTAAATGCTCAAGAACACTCATTTCTCCAGCCAGTTTGCAAGAACAGAGGAAAAAAAGGACCAGCTGACCCAGCTAATAATATAAAGTAGAATATGGCAGTACTAAAATCACACTGGGGGCTTGAGCCATCTACCCCCTTGGGGAAATTAAGCCTTATGTTTCAGAGCACTCCTACTAAAGAAGAAAATTGGTGAGCAGATGGGTCATCTTTGGTGATGTTTGATGACAGGGTTTGGAAGAAATAAGTCTACGTCTGTCTTCCATGTTTTTGGCTCCTGCAGAAGCAGTTGCTCACAAGAATTAGCCTCTTCCACATAGCAGGTACATCATGCAGTTAGATCTAGGGCTGAATTCACACAGCAAATGAATGATGCAGCCATTTGCGCTAATCTGTCAGAAGACAATGAAAGCCTCCACCAGAACTCTTGAGATTGGCATGGCTGCATTAAAGGGCATTCCTTCTGAAGCAGCAATTTGGGGCAAGAATTCTTTTAGGGCACCACTGCAGCAGCATGCAAACCGAGATAGAGGTTCTGAGATTTAAGAAAAGTGAGTAAGAGAGGTTTTGAAATAATTATTTGGGAGATTTAAAATTCACAGTAGCTTTTCCAAATAAGGTTACTTCCAGACTGACAGCTCCTAATGCTACCAGTCATACCAATAGCTACCAATTTGCTCAATGGATTTTTCTTGTAAGAGAAAAGATGGAAGAAATGATAAGAAAATATGGTAGGGTTCCAAATGGAAGACATCATCTGACATCATTACCTGAATGAAAACGTACAGGTGCCATGGCATCATAAGATGCTATATATACTCATCAAACATGTAGGATAATCAGAAGATGCCTGGCTCGTCATTCTGAAATGAATGGTCTGCCAGCACAGAACACCAGCGTGGAATAGTGGTTAGAGTCTAGGGATAAGACTCAGGAGGCTTGGGTTCTATTCACATCTCAATCATGAGGCTCACTAGGTAATTTTAAGTGACTCATGGACTCTCAGCCGAACCAACCTCACATGGTTATTGCTGTGAGGAAAAAAAAGGAGAGCAGAAGAACTTTGTAAGCCACCCTGGATTTCCTGCAAGATGGAGAAAAGTGTGGCATAACTCTAATAATAATAATAATAATAATAATAATAATAATAATAATAATAATGCCTTGGTAGTGGGCCTTCTTGATAGCAGCAACTGCACTTTTGAGAGCCCTTTTTGGTGTAGTTCAGGACGCAGAAAATGTGGCATGTTTCAAATGCCTCCTGCAATGCATTTGTTCACCCAGGCCTCCTGGCTTATAATTAAAATAATTTTGCTATACGTGGTTACTCCTCATATATTGCTCTGTATTCTGATAAATGAAATTATTTTTAATATTGAATGTTAATGGTATTTGAAATGTGATCTTAATGCTTGTATATGAAAACTTCGGAATTTTATTATATTTAAACATTATACAAATATATGAAACAAACAATCATTCAATATGCAACCCAAAACATTACCAGAAATATTTTAATTATGGCTCTTCTTCTGCAGTGTAATAGAGGATTTCTGACCTTTTTTGGACTCATGGAAACAGTCGGGCTTTTGAGAAAACCTCTGTGGGCAGCACGAAGAAATGTCTGATCAGTAGATTGCTGTGGCATTTACTGGTCACATCTATAAATCTTGACTGTGTCTTATTAAACAAAAATGTTTGCTTCATGTCTGTTGCCATTGCAGTGCTTCTTTTAATTCAGCTAATTTCTGCCAGTGCGATACAGCTAATGCATCTTTTAAACATGTTTTGTCAAACTTCAGGACTTATTTCTTTTTTTGGGAGGAACTGATTACACAAATAAATGTTGCACTGGAATAGACTTTAATATTCACTGATGTGAATGTTGTTTATTTTCACCAGTTTTTATATCTCTAGTGGCCAGCTCCCTTTTTTGTTCTAGGGTTGAAGTACAGTTCCTTCTTGCTTTGGTTGTCCTTGAGATTTTGTGCAATATTCCATTTGAGGCAAGACAAATTTAATGTTAAAAATGATCACATATCTAGAAGACATAACACAAGTACACAAAAAGCACCCATCTGGACTTAGTAGGTGATTCTGTAGCAAAGGAGTAGTCAACTTTTTGCCTCCAAGGACCACATGCAGAAGTGGAGGACAATATTTTCTGGATCCCCCTTAAACTTTAGATTTGGCTCACATGTAACTAGAAGCATCCATGGGTGAATTCCCCATGGAGCATCTAGTTTTGTGACCACCGTTTTGAATATGCAAGTGCAGCGGTGGTGTGCCATAGCGTCTCATTATGTGCGGGGTGTTAGGGTGGTTGACAAGCCATCTGTCACTCTATAACACACTCTGGGTTCCAAGTGGCTTGGCAACCAACCCAACAACCCACCCTTCCCATGCTCTCACAGAATGAGAAACTACAGTACCGCCTGCTGCACCCTAAGTACTCAAAATAGCAGCCAGTCACCACCACCACCACCACCACAAAAAGTCCAAGGGAAATTCTCATTAGGTGGCTTCTCATTATGACTGCACTGGGTGTTTGTGAACGAGACAGGAGAAGCACATGACATCAGCCTTGTCTTGAAGCACCTTTGATGTCTTTGGCTCTCTCAGGGCCCTCAACCTTTAATCTGCAAGGCTAATTCCTTTCAAACCTCTTCAATTTATTAATAAACATACGAGCTGGCTGGCTACAATAGTTTTAAAACCAAAATCCAAGCTAGACATGGTTAAACTGTTTAAAGTTTTGTATATTTACTCTCCACATCAAGTCAACATACAATAAATCCACTGAACAGGTAATCCAGTGCTGCACAGTGAGCCTGTCACCACTAAGAACTGACTGGGTCTTTCTACAGTTTATTATTTGTATGATTTCAAAATAGACTTTTATATTAATTTGAATTGCGCAGGATCAGTTTTCAGATGTGGGCCTGTTCTTAGCCTGCCTTGTTCTTGTGCCATCTTCTGTTCAACTGAAGAGCTCTTTAACACCCATCACTTTGTCAGTGTGAGGGTACTTTACATGCTGCAATCAAGCCACCTCTTCAGGTTTGTGATAAGCTAAGCAGACTAAGTCCCCTTAAATCCCCATCACCACTTGATTTCTAGACAGCCTGAAGACAAATAAATGCTTCTCAGTGTCAATATACATGTTTCATTCTTGAGATGTCTTTCAGCCTCTTCCAATTGTTAAGGAAAGTGATATGATAGAACAGCCTAACAAAAGCAGAACAGATACAACCTGCTAAAAGAGTGATTATAGCCAGTCCCAGATATTTAATTCCAAACAATATGCTGATGGTTCTTGCTTTTTGGTCTGTCCCTGGGTCAGATACAAATCATTGGTAATATAAGACTTTCCAGTGTGACAGCCTGTGTAGTGTAATGGTTAGAGTACTGAACTGGGATTGGGGAGATGGGTTCTAGTCCCCACTCGGTCATGAAGCTCACTGGGTGACTTTGGGCCAGCCACTGACTCTCAGCCTAACTTACCTCATAGGGTAGTTGTGAGGATAAGAGTGAGAGATTGAGTTCATTGAAGGCAGAAAGGTGGGGTATTATATGAATGAATTTAAACACCATCAATAAGTGAATACTCTGTAGGTGGGGGACTTAACAATGGTTAAATGTACCAGTCTAGTGTATGTAAGGGAGCAGAGCAACTATCTGATTAGTTTACTGAAAAATGAAGTTTGCTCATAAAGTCCAGGGTGCAAGAGATATACAGAGATATAACGCTTTCATTTGTCACATTTGGGTTCAGGCATGGGTTTCTGTTGTACTGTTGGTTGTTATCTGAACCAAGCTGAGATAACAAACTATACTGAACTACCCAAAATGCATAGAGTTCACTACCCCAAACAAAACATGAGTTCTCTTCATAGGTTGTTGGTTAACAAGCCAAAATTTGTTGAGACAGCAGGGTTCCAACTAACTCAAATTTCAAAAATAACCCACACTTCAAGAACCCATAGTCAGTCCTTAAGTTCAGGTTACTGTGTTGTCTGAACTCAGTGACAGTATGTTTGCTTAACTTTGCATTTGATCATATCTAATAGGTTTTAAATGAGGATAGATTTCTACAAATGCATTTTATTATTCTGAAAACAAAAGTTAAATGGACATCCATTATTAAAGTGTTTAATCCACAGTTAGCACCTAATGAATGTTTTGAATGGTGTCCATTCATGCAGTGTAGGACAGACCTGCCACATCAATGGCAGATTCACCTGTCTAAGCCTAGATTTGCCTTAACCATAGAAATGGGGTGATGGACAAAATCCTAATTTAAACAACAAAAGGGAAGAAAGCAAAGAGTGCAACCTCCCCCTCCCTGTCCCTGCAGCTTACCTACTTCCACTTTATTCCCCATGTTGATTTCTTCTTGATCCAACCCACTTCAGGTACTGGCGCCTGGCTAAAGGGTCCTCCTCATCCACAGCCTTCTGTTGCATAAAATGGATTTTTACCCCACTCCTTCCACACACTTGGGCCAGATACAAATTGATGCACACAAGTTTTCCACCATTACATTTAACTTGGTCCTGTGTGGTATATTTGTCAAATATAGAGGAAAAAAATCTTATATACATGGTTCACATATGCCAAGTGTTTGTGAATTTGTGAACCAGTTTAAGACTCATATTCTATATGTATGGTGCATAGCAATCTGTCTAGAAGTTAATGGAGCATTCCCTGCTTGTTAAAATATGGTGGAGGAGGCATGTCTTGACTGAATTTTGGATAAGCAGTTCATACAACTACACTATTATATGCTTGGAATCGATTTGCAGATTTGTGCAATGCGCAATTTCCTGGAGGCAAGCCTCATGCTAAGAGGATGGTTCCCAGATGAACTTTCTGGGACAGGAAGGGCTCCACTTGTGGAAGGTCCCTCTGCCCAAGTTTTGGGGATCATTGCCCCGCTCATCCCATTCATCAGGACCTCCTGTAGGGGTGGGGAATCTCAGGCCAGTTTGACCCTCCTGGGATCTCAATCCAGTTTCATCTCCTGGGCTCTCCTGCTTTCTCCCAACTTCCAAGTGTAGCCATATCCCATTCTAAAAAGTTGAAATGCCTTCTCTTAAGCTTTGTCATTGGCAGTAAACATTCTATGCCACAACATGCAGGTGTACAACTGTTTTGCAATTTTGGCCTCACCCATCACTGAAATGAGGGCCCAAATGGAATTTGGCACTCATGCTGGAAGAGAACTCCACCCCTGGCCTCCTTACTCTTTGCAGCATTTTTAGGGCGAGAGGACTGTCATGGGAGGGAAGGTCAGATACACCCGCTTCTGCTAGTGTAGTTGATCCAGCTGAAATCTGCATCAAACCAATGAACAAAACCTCTGGATGGTTTTGATTTTTCAAGACCAAACACCAACATTTATCCATGCTCTGATTATTGTGAGTAGGTGACAAATTATGAACAAGCACTTTATTGCAATGAATGCACAAACTAAGGTAAAAAAGAAAAGCTTACCATCTTTGGCCTTGGCAGGTTTTACTTTGAAGCAACTCCTCTGTGACTTTTGCTCCTCACCTGTGTGAATCCCACATTGGATGATTCCCGCAGACTCTAGGAAGTTAATTACTCTGGACAGGACCCAGGAATTTATCCTCTGATACCCCTTACCTGCCCTGCACCCCTCCACACAGGAGCAATAATTTACACAGTGTAAGCCCAGTAAAGGCTTCAGACTTACCAGAGGAATAGGGGCCCCATGTGAGCCAAAATAAAGACCTTCAAGAAAGCATAAATGTAATATCTACCTAGAATAAAAAGGCTTAGGGCACAAGGGTTATGATGATGACAGAACCTTTGGTCTACCACATATAAAGTGGGAGTCCAGGTCTAATATTTTAGAAACAAAGAGATGCATGCTGAGTCGTAGGTCTTGTTCCTTGGTGTTTCTCGGTTATCTTGCTTCAGCAGTCCTGAGGCAGATCTTGATGAGATTACAGGAAATGTGTATACAGTTTTGAGAAACAGCCTCCTTGTCTTGTTATCCACATTATGGAGTGCAACCCTTTGATATAGACATATGTGGTGCTTTAGGTGAGATCCTGCAGTGCTGCAGACCATTAGAAAGTGTCCTTCTTTCTCAGAAAATAGGCAGAATCCCCTTGGTCCAGAGAAATTGGGGGAAATGACCTCAAGGTGGAAAGGTTGGCACAAAAATGCTGTCTCTTCTACTTTCTGCTGATTTTTGAAGTGCAAATGTAGCATATGCAGGCTACTCTTCATGGTATATTAAACATTTAGTGTGAATGAAATCTAGTTTCCAGTTTGAAGACAGAGCAATAAGCCTGTTCCTAAAAGCCTTTCCATGAGCAAAAAGTGAGAACTGAAGAGATCTGGCATTGTGAAGTGTTAAGTGTTTCTTGCCACAATGCACAAAATGTCAAATATTATTGACCTAAATGGGACGTAAAGGTACATAGCACCTCAAGGCATTAGGTAGAAAGTGGTCTGAGCATCTAAACTACTGATTTGCCTTGATCCCTGCCCACACTTCCTATTTCTGAACCAGTCCACCATCAAAATTCTTGCCCTGCTGAAGTTAGTGGAAGATCTCTTGTCTGGGGAAAAAACAAACAAACCTTTTCTCAAAGATACCAGCATCCTGCTTATTCTAATATTTTTATGTTGGGGATATTTGCATCTATATTATTCAAATCTAAACCTGCCATGACTAGTTTCTTCTGTCAGTCCCAGCACTGTTAACTGGAAAACAAAAAAGGTATCATAATTTTTCTTATTTGTTTTTCTTAAGAAAAATTATAACTTTTTTGTTTTCGCATCAGAAAAGGCTTTGTATTAGGCCCCAATCCCATCCAAAAAGAGGTTATACTTCGACTCAGAAGCCTTCACTTCCATGGCTCAAGAGGATAGTTCCCACCTATGATAATTGGCTGGGGGAAAAGGGCTCCTTATCCACTTGGAAGTAAAGTATAGTAGTTATTTATCTGTACTAACTATGATTTCAGTGGAGGAACAGTAATAAGCTCTTGACTGGAGTGCAGGAGAAACAACATCACACCACAGTAATTCTTGTCAAAAGTCAACACTTTAATGTCCAAAATGTCCTACACAAAGAGCAATTCTCGCCTATAGTTTGTTTACCTCACATGACTGGGGTTGAAATTCCACTGAGACATTCTTCCATCCTTTTGACACATGGGTGGGGGGAATCCCACATGAGCACAGAAACAAGGGGGCTGCATCTTCCTGTGATTCCTCACAAAAGGGACTGGGCAAGACAGCCTTGGTGAAAGCAAAACCAACCAGGCATAAACAGATACCTTCAAATACAGAGCATAACCCTCACTTTGATCTTAAATGTAATCAATTCTGGTGTGCCTCTGCAACTCACTCTTTGGGAAGAATTGGTTTCCTCTTCTTCTTCAAAGCTATTAGTAAATAATTAAAAGGGAGAGGCAAAATATTCTCTATAGTTAATCTCATGCTCAGTTGTCATGGTAACTCTTTCCTAGGCCAGAAGACTTTCCACATGTACAGAGAAATGAAAATACAACTAAAGGATCCACTTTTTGAAGGAAGAATGGTATTTGCAGGTATCTGTGCTGTTATGAAATCAAGTCAAACATCAGCCAGGTTCTGTATACTGTAGTGAATGAGTTGGCAGAAGCACCTTCGAAGAGGAGAGAGAGAATTTCTCCTTCAGTGAAGGCCAGCACAGAGACTGTAGATTCATAACAGGTTTTGCAACAAAATAGTTCCTCCTTTGTCCCTGTATTTGCACTTTAACCAGTTTTATTACATCTTGCCAGGTACTTGCACACTGAGGTGGCACTCCTGTGCACTTTTACTGTAAAGGAAGGGATATTGGTTTTAGCTGCAGATTTCTCAAAAGGGAGAGTATCTTCACATTTGGGAAAGCAGTTTCCTTAATGCAGGAACTCCCTGTGAGAGGGATTTGTTGAAAATGGAAGGTATATATATATGCAAAAGGTCTATTAAGGCTTGGCAATCACTGGAGCCAGTCGAAAAGAAAACTCTCAAGCAATGTGCAAATTGTCCCAGACCAGTCCTTGACTGGAAAAGAAGAAAGGGAGAAAAGCAACACTTTTGTCAAAAATGTGTGGATTGCCAAGCTTTGAACCAAACAACTGTGATGTTGACCAGGTAGGGGAAGTGTGTGTTTCAAAGAAAGCCCCTCCATTTGTCATCTTTAAAGACAAATCTGAGATGCTACTTTCCCAAACATGAGGGCTGATGACTCACCTCAGTACCATTAGGGAATGAGACTTTTTATTAAAATGCATAATATTGGATTCAAAGAGCTGCAGGTTTGAACCCTATCCTGCTCTTTGTAGTATTTCTTGGGGCAGAACTACACATCCAGAACTCCCAACACAAATGCAGGGACAAATTGGTGGGCACAAGGGTCAAGGAAGCACTTTTTTCTTTTCTGTTTTCCATAGGCTCTGTGGCCAGTCCACTTTATTATCATGTGAGGCCATATTTGAAGTAACTGGGGGCACAGTTGTAACAAACTGCATATGTTGCCTTTGCATGGGAATGGACTTTTTTGTTTTGGTCTCTTCATTTTTCAAGTATATCTTAGTACAATTTCAGTATCAAATGTTAGGTTCATGCCATGGGATACTGGAATGATCCTGTGCACAGATATATGTGCAAATGTTGTATTGGATTGAGTTACCCACTGGATTTTCAAAGAATTTGCATAGGCAGATTCCAGCAGGGATGTAAGATCCCTTACCTTGGGAATAGGTTCAGACAACTGTTATGGCAGGCAGTGTAAAGGGATATGGCATTTGTGTGGTTTTTTTTGTTTTTGTTTTGCATTGGAGCTGAAGGTGTCATCTGATTTCTTTGCAATTAGTACAAATGGCCATAAAGTCCATGGTGTACAGAATGAATTGGGCTCAGCATGGCCTTGAGTCGGAATGGTTGTAACCAAGTTGATTCTATCAATTTCAGCCTCTGATTATAATGTTTCTATGGGGACGGCTTCCTTCCTCTAGCAGATGAGAGCATGGGCTTTCCAGAGACTGTTTTTTCTCTGCCCACCACACACTCTTGCTTCAGAAAGAACAGTCAGGAAGCATGCCATACATTAGCACACAAAACATAAACATTTAAAATTAAGACTGCTATTATTGCTTTATTGATGCAGACCAGTGACTTCTCTGAAGCAGTGGGGACTCCTGCTCTCTTGTCTCCTGGAGCAATAGACACTGCTCAGTTCAGCTTTTGTACTTAAAAAAACATACATTACTTGTCAAAAGATGAATGCACCACAACCCCATCTCCTGTCCAGTGTGACACATTTGGTATTTACTGCCTCATTATATATAGGCCAAAACAGCTATTTTGACATACAAATCAGCAGCACTCTGTCCTTGTTCAGTCTCTGGGCTGCAGTCAGGGCCATTAAAAAGACCTTGGGCCCAAATATGCAGAAGGGGTCCACAGAGGCAGGTGTGGCCCACTCCATCCAGCAGGGGAGAGTTCATTTCTGAGGATAAGCATTCCCCCTTCCCCTTCCTGGGACTACATCTCTCACCAAAGAGGAACATATTGGAAGGTAAGGGGTTTATTTCCCTCTGTCAGTTATTTCCCCCCACGAAGCCCTTTAAGTTGATTGCCAACTTTTCAACCAGACCCTGTAGATGTGCCTTTAACAGTTGATCTGCAATGATACATTGCTACATTGATCTGCTGCAACAGACAGGGGAAACCATTCACCGCCATGCTGTGAAAAGCTTTGCTTGTTGATGTCTGTGCATTATGCTACTGTGAAAGGCATATGAGTCTGCCTGGTTGCTTTTTCTGGTTAGCTGGCAAACTTTCCTTCAAGTTATATCTTTGAATGCCCTATCCCTGGTTTAAAAATAAAAAACAATCATATATACTTTCCAGAAACCAGTCTTCTAGGTAGAGGGCTTGCATGGTGGTGGAAAAAGTAAGACTGGATCAAAAGGCACCCTGAAAGAGGGACTGTCACTAGGAATGTGTTATAGGGAGAGAGATGGTGACTGGTTTTATTTGTTTGTTTGATTTTTGGGAGTGATCCCTGTGTATGACTGAGCACATCTCATCTTCCCAGTCATTCAATCACCTGAACCTCCCTGGTGATCAATCCACCCTCCATTTACAAAGCACTGAAAGGGTGAGCAGCAACCCTTTCAACTATTCACCGATCAATACATAACTCATTGTATTGCATATACACAGGTACATACACACATTCACACTCTCACTCAGGCCAAACTACACAAAACAGCAACCATGTTGTTTGTCACTGCATGTATCCTTTAAAGCAGCAGTCCCTGTGAGGTCCAGTCATGACTGAAAGGGCAGCATGTAGTGAGGCAGTTTACCTCTTTCCTCCTTTAGATGAAAATTACCCCTTAAAGCCGCTGATTGGAATGGGAGGAAGGCTGCCACTGGGACCTTCCTCCCTGTGTCTAACAGCAGCTTCTGAGGTTGGAGAGGATTTTTGCTAGGACTGTGTTGCTGGAGCAATGGGTTAAGCCCTCTTCCAATATATCATGGTCCCAATCCTGCTTTCCCTCCAGCTATTTATAGTTTTAAAAACATACATTGCCATGTCAAACCACTAGTATTTTGGCCGTCATTGTCAACTTCTGTTGTTAAAGCCAACGGGTGCTAATTGCTTTGAATTCTTAGAATGGCTAGAGAAGTCTCATCAGACACGATCCAAGAGCCACCACATGACTTAAATTGCAATGCCGTAAAAAGCATCAGGGTGGAGCAAGGCTCACAGTCTTCTCTAAGGATTTCTCTGCAGTAAATTAGTGTATGTTGAAATATGAGCCCTAGCTTGGACACAGTTAGTTATGCATTCCATTTCAGACTCACTCTGCTCCTCTTGCTTATTATCATGAATTTTATTTTATTTTTTCCTTTCAATATATTTGTAAAAATAGCATACCTTTCTCTAGAGATGATTTTTGCATCTCTGGGCTTCTAAAATAGATTCTTCACAAGTACTGAATGGTAAGGAAAATAAACTATAAACCCCAAACTCTTAACAATACAGAGTCATTTCCCCTAAGCAGTTTTCTTTCTCACCAAAACAAAACAAAACAAAACAAAAAAGGGGGGTGGGGGGCAAATCGATGAGAATCAGACCACTTGGTAATTGCCATGTGGTTTCTTGTTGTTGTTGCATTTGAGTTTTTTTTAAAAAGCAATTGTCTCTAGCATTCAGTGCTCCATGGCCCACCTAGACTTTTCAGTTGGATAAGCAGGATCCTCAGAGTTATCAGTTAAGGAGCTTCACTGATTCTACCTGAGGAGCTCAGTTATTCTGAGAGGACAAACTTCAGCTGCAAATCTTGTTGTATTCCATCCAAGCAACTCCATGAAGCATCTTCACACATCTACTTGCCCCTACCCTCCTTTCTTCTAGATAACAGTTTTTTTTTCTTAATTTTTCCATATAGAAGCATGAACAATACAATTTTCCTTGACAAAAATACCCAAGCTCTAAAACCCAGCTTGGTTCTTCATTTCATTTTGAAATTCATTTTCCCTAAGACCCTGCCCTTTTCACACTCAGCACTTTCTAGAAGTCCTAAGCTTTCCGTAAAAAAAATAAATAAATCATTCTATATATCTGTACATATATATTTGTCTATGTAGAGGAGTAAACGGCTGCATCCAGCCAGATATTTGGCTGGAGACTCATCACCCTCTTAACCCAGCATCATTATCTTTCAGTTCCCTCAGCCCACTGTGGTCTGCAGAATCGGTGGTCCCATGCATGGGTGGGGTGTTCACGTATTGCTTTCGCTCTCTCATGTCTCTGAGGTATGGTACAAAAGTCTTTGTTTTCCACACATACACACACGCACACATACATACATACGCAAGCACACAGGGACGTACATATTTATATTTTGCTTGGTTGTTTTTCCTTTTCCACAGTCCTCCCACTTGGAACTGCTGTTAGGAAATGATGGGCAAAACACACTCCCTTGCTCACGTTTCACTCTTCCTCCCTGCCCAAGGGAGACTCATCTGTTCTTCTTGCTGATGCCTCTCCCCAGCTGCACTTCAGAAGGAACTGGAGAGCTGTGATCTGCAGTCCCAATTTTGTCTGAGCCCTCTCGTACACCACCTTCCCTCAGAGAAGGACTGTTTTTGCAGTCTGTCACCCACGAGGGCATGGACAAAAAGCCCCGTGGGTCGACCGAGTAGAACTGCTTGGCTTCAGTTGCAGCAGAGCCCTGCAAAGAAGGGTTGGCGTGGAGACTGCTGGTGCTATTGCACTTCTTCGCAAGTGCCAGGCCTTGGGGTGGAGGGGGTGGCGAGAAGAGGGATGTCAGAGAGAGGCTGCTAAGGGTCTCTGACGGCTCACTGTTGGTGCCCCCGCCCCTTAGGCTACTCCCTGCACCCTCCTCATCCGAAGGGTCCATGGAGTCATGATACGTGCAGCCTGGGCTAGTGCTCCCTCCACTGCTGTGGCTCCGTTGGTGCCGCCGGATGTTCCGAAGAGTGAAGATCCCGCGCCCCCTCAAGCTCTGCCTCCGAGAAGCAGGAGAAAGGGGTGCCATCAAGGCTCTTTGGGAGGCTGCTGCTGGCACTGGGCAGAGGGCAACTGGAAGGTCCAGTGCACACCGGGGAGAGTCACTGAGATTTAAACTGTCCTCCAGTGTGGTCTGCAAGCTGCCTTCTGAGCTGTTGCTCCTGCTGTCGTCGAGGGAGGTGTCACTCTCTGTGGTCTGAGGGTCAAGAGGCAACAAGAGAAGCAGAGAATGTCTTGGCCGTTATCAAACTGGGTGAGAGGAAAGGGACATGATCTATAACCCAGTGGGAAGGTTAAAATTAAGGTTAATTAATTTGTTAAGGATAAAAATGCACTTTGTAAAGAGCCAATGTTTCATTTTGACTCTCCTTTACTGTCAATCAATATCATTGCTATTTTAGTATTCTGTATATGAGAAAAAAATATTTTGCCATTTGGGTGGCTCTACATTTTTCATCTCCCTTGGGGCATCTCCCTGTCTTTATAGCTTTTTAGTCTGGCCTATCAGAATTTCAGAGGTAAACAACAACAACAGACTTCATGTGTGTTCTGTGTGTAAGGCAGGTGAGGACAACTTTGGCACTCAGCCTAATTTCAAATGCTCTTGGCACGCTATCCATTCGGGGATATGGCAAGAGCTACCCGTCCCTTCCCTAGTCACATACTGGGCGAGAGAGGGAGAAAAGGGCAGAGGGAAGAGAAAGAAAAGACGTGGCCCACCCAGCATTGGCCCCAGACCTGTCTATCACTACTGACCTGTGGTCACCAACAGATGGCCTATGAAGGAATGTGGCACTTGACAGAGAAAAGACTGCAGTCTGGCATCAGGGTACAACTATGCATGCAGCAATAGATTTTTTGTCTGAGAATGTTTTTTAGCTGTAAAATAACAGGACCTGGGAAGGAGAAATGGTTGCCAGGACCAAGTTGCTAAACCCTTTTTCTACCAGATTTTCTCTCCACAGCTCCTCATTTCACAATCTGTGAAGTGTCTCTTATACACACATTGATGGTCCACCAAATCAGAGTTAGAATAACACACAGGCAATTCATGGATTGGTAGCAAATGCAGGGGAAATTCAGGCAAACTCGGATAATGATCTATATCACTCAAGTACCTTGGCAGCAGGAGCCCAGATAGGAATTCATCAGGAAACATCAACAGGTCACATCAATGTGCCCAGCCACTACAGATCAACCCACTGCCCTCTTTTGGCACAAAGGCATTTCAGGCATTTTCATTTGTGGGAGTAGGCTGTGTCTGAAGGCCTGGGGAGGAATGTGCTACTGAATAAATGTATATGAGATCTAGAAGATCCTCTCTTGATTGGCAATGGATATACATGTTGCTGTGCTCCAGCAACAGCCCAGGATATTTGTCCACAGGGAAGAAGAGGAAGGATTGAGTAGAATCCCTACAATAATTCCCTCTCATGCATGTATGTGGGAAGGTTGGGATCCTCACGTAAATGAATAAGAAATAGAGAGAGGATAGACTGGGACATGAGAAACCTTCTCTTAGAGCTCCAAAATAAGGGTAGAATTACACATTCTATTTAGATCCTATCTTTCAAGCCAAAGGCAGGAATACAATTTGCAATAGAAAAGTTTAAAGCCTTGAGAACAGACGTGGGGACTAGATTCTTTTTCAGAATGCAAGGTATCCATTAAGTAAATAAATAACCCCTCTTCTTCATTCAATTATTTTTCATTATAATTCCTCCCTACTGAACTAGTGTATCCTTCATGACCCTTCAGTCATGGGAGCTTAATCAAGGAAGTATGAGGAAAACACCTTGAACACTGTGTGGGCATGCAAGGGAAATAATTTATTACAGGTTTATCTAATACCCAAACCTTGAGGTTTATATCTAGTACCATGGATGTTACTATTGCATAGACACATCCAGTTATTAGATTCTATTGTTTAGGCTAATTCTGATATAACCAGGTATACTTGTAGATTTTTTCCAGGAAAGAGTGCAGCATTTATGATCTATTTCTTTTTCTCACACCAGTTTTTTAAAAAAATCTTCATATGAACATAAAACCCCTGGCTATGTATAGACAGAGAGGTGGTAGATATGGAAGCACTTACCTGGTGGATAAGTGAGCAATTTACACTTGGAGACTGCAGTGATGCCCAGGAAGCCTGCAGAGAGATTTTAGGCAGACTCTCTAGGTAGGACGTTTTCTCTTGATTTGGCTGATCAGCAGAAGCAGCTGGAAGGAAAAACTCTGCCTGTACTGGCAGCATAGGATTGGATGCATCTGGAGAGAAGGGGGTGGGGGGGCCTGGCAGAAACAGGGTTGGGGAGAGGGATGAAACCAACACAGAAAGAGAAAGGGTCAAGCTCCCTACCATTCAAATCTTCTTCTTCTTCTTTTTACCAAGTTTGGAAACCCACAGGGTGAATTCACATGTTACTCAAGAAGTAAAGCTCTGTTCTGCTTTTGATCTTGCTTATTTTCTCCCGTTTCCCACTCCTTTTCCCATCTCCGAACAGCCAATACAGGAAGTTTCCATTCATGCTCCCTTCAGCTGGCAAGCAGCTTTTGCAAGCCACTTGTCTGAATATATGACTTTCTGTAGATAATGTTCTTAAATCATGTATTTTTCTACATGTGTTTTAAATCAGGGAACTATACTGCAAAATTCAGAAATATGCAAATATCAAAGGACAATTGCACTCCAGTTCATGTGTTAGTCTGGGAAGTGTGAATTAGGCTGGCTTGTATTAAAAGGTGAAGCAAACAAATTTTCTTGATTCTTACTAGCAGTGCCTTGTTACTCTAGCTGTGTTTCTTCTCAGATGACTGATCTTCCTTCAGTAAACTGGAAGAAAGAAATTCATCCAGGGATGAACAACCAGCAACTGAGTGAGCACAGCTGGTGATTTGAAAATGTGCTTGAGTGTTAGACAAATCCAGTGACCGTCAGCAAGGGAGACTGCAGCAAGAGTCTGGGGTTTATTGTGACTTTTAATGTGACTTAACTTTGATATCCTTTCAGTTTCAGATGAGAAAAAGCCAGAGATAATTCTATGATGAGTATAGTCCCTGCTCTGACAAGTGTGAGCTTGTGCTTGTCACTATTTACACAATAACCTACTTCACAGGGTTGTTGTACAGATGCAAAGGGGGTGGAAACCATGTAAGCTGCCCTAAGGACTTTGGAGAATGAGTGGGATAGAGGAATGAAATAAATAATATTTCAGTGGCCTGGGGGCTGAATTTACAGGAACTGCAGTCTATAACGATTCATAAAAAGAATCTCTGCTTTCAGGCCACTTCTTAAAAATATACATTGTTCTAGAGTAAAACAGCACAAAACATGTATTGCATCTGTTATGAATGGTACACACTTGCATAAACTTACATTTCCTCCTTTGAAACAGATGCAAGAGATGAGCAGGAAAGAGATGGGAAACACCATCAATGATTTACAAATGTACCATTTCCAAATGAGGCAGCGTACATGGGTTGGTAGTCAGGTTTCTGCACCTGAGTACACACTGTATAACAAGAAATGGGCCCCGGATTTCTACATTGCACTAGTTCTACCAGTATTGTCTAGCTGAGTGTACCTTGGTTGCTCTTGTTCTTTAGCCAAGATTGGACTGGACTGAAAGGGATTTTCTCCATCTCACATAAGTAGCTTTCTGGAGCGGGAGAAGGGTCCGTGTTTGTTAAAGGGAAGAGGCATTCTTCCAGACCTGCAGTCTCCATGGAGTTAGTGTTGTCCTCTTCATCCTGGTCAGAATAAAGAAGTATTTCTTATGAAATTGCATGTATATCCACAAAAAAGAGAAATAAAGGGGAATACAACCAAGGCTTCATCCACTGCTTGAATAATATGTAATTTTTCAGGATTCAAGTGTATAGAAATATGTTTAGGATGCACATGTCAGAGGGTCTGTGATGTTCACATCTGGTTGAAGCCAAACAGGTCTAGGTCGAGTCAGTACCAGGATAAAGATGGCCTAGGAACCCCATATATGCAGCTTTGAGTGCCATGATGTGAGAAAGACTGGATATGAATGGATTAAATAGATCAATAAAGCTCGGTTGCCAGGGGCCTTTGCAACAGAAGGATGCAGTATTTTCCATTGAGCCTGGGACCAGAAGGCAGCAAAACAAACACTAGCAACTTTCTGTGAAAGTTTCCAATCAAAAGTATATCTCCCTACTTTATATCTCCCTGTTTGGGAATTTGCCTTTAACATCTCTGGTGCTCTGACTATGACCCATGGGTTAAAAAGCAAATCACACCCATATCCCAGGAGAGAATGTCTTTTGCACCTAGATATATCACAGAAGCCTTCCACTGGTGCGCCACTCACCCTCCTTTCTCTGCCCACACATACAACATTCACTTGTGTTCCTCTGGGTGCTACTGCAGCTATCCACCGCAAGGGAGGGAAGATGCCACCTTCTGGTGAAGGAAGAGTTTAGATGGGTCCATGGCCAGCTATGCCTGCATCACTATATACTGAGCTAGCACACTTTGCTAAGCTGGAAAGGCACAGGGCTGCAGCCTGATGGGTGACCACAAGTAGAAGCAGATGGTCTTACAATTACAATTATTCCATTTAGATTTCAGTGCACTGAGAAGGTGGTTGGGATGGAGGCTTCCCATCATAGTCTCTCTCAACTCCCAAAATGCAAAGCTAAAGCTCAAGAGAACTGCTGGTGTATCTTGTTACAGGGAAGAGTCTCAATAGTTTGCCCCTTTCAGAAAGAGAAAGCAGGGAACAGAATTTTTAGCTTGAAAAAAGGTGCTATGATGCTGCCCATTAGTTGCTAGTAGAGCTATGTGTCAACCACTAAATTTGACCTGGATCCCAAATGGATGTTTCAGGAAATGACTGGATTGTGCTTGGACCAAAGGTGCAGGGCCAAGGGAGTGTTGATGAGTTACAAGCAAGTTTTTTTCACAGTGAAGACTGGTGGTGTTAGAAGAGTGGCTGCATCCTTGCCCTCCCACAAATCAGTTACTCTGCCTACTTCCTTCCTGCAGATCATAAAGATAAACTAAAGCAACAGTACTTTTTCTGGAGAAATACACATATGCCTTTCCAAAGCCAAATCATGAACAGCACTTCGTGTAGGGTCCAACTGCGGTTCTGGCCCCTTTAGAGGGAGGCTCGCTTCACCCTAGGAGGCACCAGAAATGAACCAGATGGATCCAGTCCAGTCCAGGCTTTGGCCAAATTTGATGCATTCCTATTTCTTAGGTTTAGGGTGGTAGGTGCACGTATGCATCACAACTCCAGCAGAGCTCTTGCTCTGGGCAGTTTGCTTTGAACATTTTCAAGTGCATGTACTGGAATTCTTTCATTGGAACGAATATGGCAAAAAAGAAGGAAAGAAAATATACATGCACACATAGACCTTATGCTCTGTGAAGAAGTCTGTGTCAGACAGCATGATGAACGATGGAAATACTCAACTTGTGCTGCCTAAGTATTCACAGCAAACAACAACAACCAAAAACAAACAAAAAAATTCCTCCCTGCCACCACCCAACAGAATATTCCTTCCTGGGGAAAACTTTATCTATCTTTATTCCTGGGAAGGCAGTTTGTACAAAAGAAGTTGGTGAATATAATAAAGCCTCAGAATGTGTTACCTTAGTTTCTTTAGGGCTTGGCTGATCAACACTGTGGTTATCTGCATCATCCCCTAGCAGGACAGAAGATTTATCAGAGTTGAGTGATAAGGCTTCCATTTCAGCCAGCTGGACCTGCAACAAAGGGGAAAGAAATCAAGCTGTCTACAACATAGTTTGATCCTGTTGCTCAGTCAGTCACACTGCTTTAAGGAAGGAGCTGAAGACAAGGAGGAAGAACACACATGAGTTTTGCAGAATCCTAACCCAATTCTGCATACAGTGAAATATATATATACACACACATACATACATACATATATATATGTATATATATTGAGGCAAGGGAACAAGAATGAGAGTCTAGCATTTCTCATAAACTGCTTCAGTTGACACATTCACTATCAACGTCTTCTGTGGTAGGAAGGTAGATAGAAGGTCTTTCACTCATCCCGGAGGATTCTGGCTCCATAACTCTGGATGTAACTGAGTCTGCATGGGTGGTAGAGAGGCAGAGGGATTCTCCAAGCAGAGGATAATGTTGTTTACCCTGGAGGCAGATGAGGAAAAGACACACTTGTCTATGGTTAGCAGAAGCTGCCCCAGTCAAACAGGATGAAGATGGTGATGGCTTCCTTCCGGCCACAGCAACCATGCTTTATGCAATCCACATGAAAATCATGCAACTGAACACCTTTTGCTTTGAAGTTTTCTATCTATTTCTTTCTGGGCTACCCATGTCTTTTTATTCTAATTGTAGCATACTTTGAAAGGGATGCGGTGTAGAAATCCTAAACTTTGCTATCATTCTGCTTCTCTCTCCATTTCCCCCTTACTCTTCCCATTCTTTTTGCCCCACTTAGCAAAGTAGTCTTCCTCTGCAAGTCTATGCTATTATGTATTTAGATCTTGTTTTCCTTCTCACCATAAGTTTACATCCTGCAGTCTATCTCCATCTTGCCCCACATCATTACTTGGATTAGTTTTTCCTCTTCAATCCTTGGATTCATTTTTTCCTTTTCCTGGGATCCAGGGTGCTATTCTCCCCTTCCTATGGTGCCTGCTTCACAGTTCTATTCTCTAGAGGATTTATACTAATCTATTCTGGTGTTTGATCTTTTCTGGTTGCATTTTATCTACATTATGGTACTTTGGAAGGCTCCTCAGGCAAGGAAGGTCCTCGCTTTCTTGTGTTTGTGCAGAACTGAGAATGCATGTGGTGCATGTGAAGAGTGACAGGAGATGACATGGAGAGCTGATGGCTTTGGACAGGAAGTATAATAGAATCAGAGGCAATGCCATATGTTAGGACTCCTTCAGACTGATAGTTCATTTGGAATGAATGGAAGATATGCCTGAAATAGACTTGCGAAAGGGTAATCCACAGTCATGAAGTAATCCAGCACAAGGACTGCATTCTCCATAATACTAACACCACAGTGCTTCCATGGAAGCTACCTACGGAACTACTGATCAGGGTACTGCAGGCACAATCCAGTGCATAGCTACATGTGCTTAATCCCCTTGAGCTTAATGGGATTTACGCAGGCTCATTGGGTATGCTGGAGTGTGTCCAATGTAATATATAATGTATGCCAAACACAACCACCACCAGTGATCTAAACATTTAAAAAGGAAAAGAAAGAAAAGCCACAGTTACACCACATTAACATAAAACACAGCTATCAGTCACAATATCTACACACATAAAGAAAACAGAATCTTTGTACGAACCACTCATGTGTTTCGTCAACTATCACACTCATAACCAAAGTTCATATGAAAACACCCTTAACTCTGCCTGTCTGGGATTGTGGATACTATGGGTTGGATCCAGATTTGGGTATGTGCAACTAGGCCAGCAAAAGTGGACTCCATTGCCCCCTTCTCCAGTCCTCTGAACAAGCTACACCGAGAAGTAAGGGGCCTTGCTGAACTGGGTGAGGGAGGATGTCCTAAAATTGGACAGAGGCACATTCTGCAATTGTAGTCCTCCTTTTGTGGAAGGCAGATTCTGGATCTAACCCTGTATCTACAAAATGCTGTAAAACAATGCTGCCTGGTTGATAACTTTTTAAAGTCCCTGGGATTACAAATGCTAGAACAGTTAACCTTTGTTTTACTGTTGCTTTGCAAAAGGTGGCAACCCTTTCAACTGAAATCCAGCACAAAAGAAGCACCTAATTATAAAGAGAAAAACATTATGCTTCAGGCTACTAGTCTCTAGCATGTAGTGACAAACCATACAACGCCAATTAACTACTCTGTGCATTGCTACAGCACGTATGCAAAACTCACAAAGACAGATAATGAAATTAGAGTAATGCCATGAAAAAAGCAAAGAGCTTAGTGAGATGAGAAAATGTGTTATGTCTTAATTAATCATAAGAGAGAACCAATGATGGCTTAGCATAGATAAGATCACTTAATGATACTGGGTGACCCTTTATCAGAATGATGAATGACATTTACTTGATTGATGTTAAATAAAGATTATGATACATTTGTTCATTGGGTACTCTATAGCATATTGAAATCTACCTGGATGTCCTAGGAGGCTTTTTTGTTTCATGGATGGTACACTGCTTTAAAAAATACTGTCACCATAAGCAACTGTTTGGGCTGTTTGTACAATTCAAGCCAACCTTCAGTTTGAAATGTCATGGTAATATTTGTGTGCAAGCCACATAATGTTGGGCATAGATAAGTGGTCCTCTGTACGTTACATGGAGATGACATCTTTGTTTGAAAATGGGTGTAAATCTCCATAATATGATGCACATTATTTTTTTGGCCATAAGTATTATGAGTCCTCCACAGTACATAGACTAAAATTCATGTTTTGAGTGATTCCCTGCAGCTTTTTATACTAGCATCACTGCATTGACCAATAATGTGATTAATGAAGATGAAATAACAAATGGCTTATTAACTATTAATTTAGACTTAGGGCAGTAAACTTTATGGTTTTCTGTAAACAACTGCTTACAGTATATATGATTACAATGTCTATAAGTTGCTGTTGCAATTTTTTTAAAAAAATACAAAACAAAATGTCTCAGCTGCCAATTATAATGAGTACAAGAACCAATATGATCTAAGAAAAGTGTTATGTGTGTGTGTTTTTTTTAAAAAAATACAAATTACAAACTCTAGGACCCTTGCTCAGGAACATGAGGCAAATCTAGTCTTCTTCCTGGATAGACATGTCAGCAATTGACAAATGAAAATCTTGACTTGTGAACATTATAGTGGACTTCTCTGACTCTTAGAAAGCCATACAATTAAAAACATTTAAATGAATTGGAGAGGGATGACAATGAATGGTTGTGTTACTTGTGATATGCAAGAATGACATGCGTTCTTGACCTCTCCCTGACCTGCAGTTACATACAACAAACACTAGCATCTGGATTAGAAATCCAATTTCTCCCATAGTAGTCAGTTCCTATGCCTTCCATTAGCAACTTCCATCATACAGAACACCTGAAGCATTCACAGCTAGACAGAGCCAGATGGCATGCGACATCATTCAAATACAAGATTAAAATTTATTTTAATTCAAACTACTTGTTTTAGAAGCTTGGCTGTGTAGATACCAGTAACCACTTAAGCACATGCTGAACAAAGCACCTCAATATAATCAACTGCAATAGGCATTAAGAAAAGCTGTGCTTATAACTAGGCACATGATTCCAATGCATTGCTGAAATGATAGCTGAACCTTGAAAGCTATGAGACAATACATTGTACTCTTCCCACAATCTTCTCTCTTCAAAGTGCAAAACTGAACACCTTCTCTCCTGAGGAGCTAACACTGGGTCTCCATAATGATGATTCCCCCTTTCTCCACATAACTCCACATTCTTTTCTATCATTCTTGTTGCTCCAGCTGTTTTTCTACTCATTCTTCCAACCAATTATGTCTTTCCTACTGTGAAAGAAATCACTTTGGGGATGCACGTTGATATCAAAACTCAAGGCTTCTGTCTAACTCAACCAGGAGACCATCCAAGGGAGATCTCAAGTGCCTACAGCATGTGTGTGGATGTGGTCTCACACATGGGGGGTCCCCCTCCGATATCCTCGCACGCAGGTTACCTCTTGCTTGTCATGGTTACACTTCTCGCACATGGCCGGCGAGGAGTAATGATGGAAGACGGAGCCCGATAGGTTATCGATGATCATTAACTCCCCGTCGAAGGAGTCCTTAATAATTAAAGAGACACTGTCCAGCCATAAGTTCTCCTAGGGGACAAGAAAGGGGGGAGGATGGGAGAAATTATTTTGAGAACTCCATGTTCTTGTTTGTTTCAGTGTTTTCTGTGTGAATTGGTTTCATCTTCTGCCACCTGCATTCATACAGTTAACTTTGCATGTGGCATTAATATCCAGAAACCTATCAGGGGTGTGTGATCTTACAGGGGTAAGGCTGAAGAATGTGTTCCTATATGAGGATGCAAAAAGGAAGGACTAACATGGCTAACTGACAATGTGCAGAGAGTCATTGTGAATGCTTCCTATCCAGCTTTGCAAGTGTTCCTTTGTCCTGCAGAACCCCCTGTGCTTTTCTTATGTACCTCCACTAAGGCATCTTAATCCTGCCTCATCATAGTATCCCTTTGCATTCTACTCTTTAAGTTATCACAGAGCCCTGACCTCATTCCTGCAGAGTACCCCTTGCTGTTCCAGGTTCTGACTTCATGTGACTCTGCCAAGGTACCAGAACATCCAGTCTAGTGTGGCATTCAAGCTAGTCATGTGTTGTTAAAACAGGTGGATTGCCATCATCAGGCCCTACCTATGCTGCCCTTCTTCTCCCCACTTCAATGTGCCAAAGACTCTCTTGAAGGCAAAAAACCTACACCTACCTGTGCAGGAGAGTAACATGTCATGCACAGGTGTCCTTCAGGGTCCATTCTCCCACCTCCTCCATCTTGTCCAGGGTTCAGTGAGCTAGAACCACGAGGACAGAGCCCATGTGCCATTTCAAGCTCAATCTCGGCATCCATTTCTGCATCTTCTTGCGCTTCCTTGTTGCTGTCATCTAGGTGTTTCATGAGCACAGCCACTACTACATTGATGAGGACAAACTGAGCTGTGAGCACGAAGCTGACAAAGTAGAGTGGTGAGATGAACTGCAGGTTGCTGAGGCAACTCCGGTCATCATGGCTGCAGTCGCGCAGTGTGTCCTTGAGGAGTAAGTTAGGCAAAAAAAGGAAACAAACAAACAAACAAACAAAACAAAACAAAACAAAACAAAACAAAACAAAACAGAATCCCAACCCCAACACACATACACAGAGAAAGAGGAAGAGAGAATAAGCTGAAGTAATAACAGCAAATATGGTTGTTCCCTCAGACAAAATGCATCAACAGAGGTGCTAGGTAGGACTTGGACCTTTTAAGGGGCACACTAGGTGAGGAATGCTGGGAGTTATAAGACTTTTTCCTGTCTTGGATTGTGCCCTTAATGTTTCTCATCACTGACCTCTGCCTTTTTCCCTAATTCTAGAGCTTCCTGGAAGCACAGGAAATCTATCAAGTAGACTGGTATTTATTTATTTATTTATTTAGCCTGGTGTTTGTTTGTTTGTTCGTTTGTTTAGGAAACTTCTATGCCGCCCCATTCGCCGAAGCCTCGGGGCGGCTCACAAACATAAATAAACTTCCTTAAAATAATATAAATTAACAGTATAAATTAAGTCGCCCTGGCCAAAGAATAAAATGAATAAATACTATTAACAATTAAAATGACATTTGAATAAAAAGGTC